>NW_006771793.1:350240-376894 GCF_000442215.2 Lipotes vexillifer
AAAAAAAAAAAAAAAAAAAAAAAAAAAAAAGATGAGTTCTGTCATCTCTTCTCAGGTATTTTCCTTTTGGAGTCTTCTTTTCATTTCGTTCCTCGGCATTTGTGCTAATCCTTGATGGTAGGAGAATTTGCAGATGTGAGTGTGTGTGGGGTGCTGGGGGTGTATTCATTCAGTGCATATTTACTAGAGTAAGGCTCTATTAAAATACAGAAATGAGCAGCCTCTGTTTAAGTAAGTAGAGTCTCCCAGTGCACTCAAGATGGCTGCACATATTTGTTGGGAATAGTCTCATTGGTTAGATGGTGTCTAGGGCTCTGTCCCGTGAAAATCTTTCATGTTCCTACACATATGTTAAGGGGAACAGGTGACTCTTCCTGTCTTAGAAGATGCTAGAATGGATGTGTGTAGATTCCCTGTAAGCAGGATAGAATAATTTATCCTGTCAGAGTCACTGAGGCTCAAACCCACTCCCTTGTAAACTGGATTGTCTGAAAGTCAGGCATGCTTCAACCCTGCTTGCATATTTTAGTTGTTTTCAAAAGATCATGTGAGAGGAGAAATCACAGTCTATTATCCTCTGTGTCTTCTGTTTCTTGTTGTTCTGTTCTGTTTTCAATGCTTATACTACACATGATGGGAGAGTACAATGAAATGTTTTTTTGGTCATGTTGTTAGGTTCCAGGGTCCAAAATTTTCTAATCCCATTAACAAAAAAGTACCTTGCCACTTAAAACCACAAATGTCTCAAATATTTTAGTTTATGAAACCAATAATTCACATTAGAAATATTTTCTCATAGAGCTTTAAGGCCATGACCAAACAATCCCTCTTGCAATTACACACAGAAATTTACTCACATAATATAAAAATTAAAGAAGTTCTTTTTGTATAATATAGTGACAATAAATTTCACAATTTGATAGTGTTAACTTGGTAAGAGTTATTTATTTAAAAAAGATATTGCTGTATTATGTTAATTAAATTGATTAACATTAAAAGTGTATGTTATGCTGAAAGAAAAATCAGTGTTGAATGATTCTGCTTAATAAACATTGTTAAAGCAAGAATTTTTATTACATGAAATTATAATTTAAACTCGTGAACCAAATTTGGCTTAATGATGCTTGCTGCCACTGAATTTACAAGAGAAAGTGTAAAACATACCAAAAAGAAAAAAAAAAATCTGTGGTTTTCCTCCTCAATAAATCAATTTTTCCCAGATATATAAAAGACTGTTGATTATATTCCCATCCTGTGAAATGTGGTCAGTGAAGCCACAGGATCTGCTAAATGAAAGGGCACACACCCTGTTTACAAGATGCAATAGATACTTATTTAGTGTCTATTGTATCGATACAACTTCTTTAGTAACTATTCTGCTGAAGAAACGGCAGAAACAGGCAGAGTTGATTTGTGTCCTATTCTCTCTGTACAATTTGACTTGCCTATTTATGCCACTTCAATACAAGTGAGCTGAAAACTTTAGGGATATTTTATCCCATACAGAATAGAAGAAGTAGAATTGAACAGCATCAGTTCCTAAAAGTTGCCTGCGCGTTGTTCTAGGTTTCTTTCATGGAGAATTTGTGTACCATGGTTTTAAAGTTTCAATAAAGTTTTTATCTGGAAGCCAGTAAAATTCAACAAAATTCATGATACACACTTAGATTTTCTAAGCAACTGATAAGTAAATCCACAGTTTTTTTTTAAAGTTAGGAATTCTCTTAAGCAACATCATTCAGAGTTTTCGTTTAAAGAGTAACGTTCACTTTAAAGTGTAACTTACACTTTAAAATTACTTTTATTCTTACATATCTGCGGACGTTGTAAAGCAGAACTAAATCAGCTTGCAAATATATTATGCATGAAACATACTAGACCTGTTAAACCACCAAGACAAACTTTATGCTTTTACTTTCTAAAATTAAAATTTATAAACATAATTTCCCCTCCAGCAAAGCAAATTTGGTTCCCTTTGAAGGAGGAAGACATATAAGTGGTAGGACAGGAAAGGGGGAAGAATGCTAATTGGTTGGCAGTGATATTTCACCCTTTTAGTGTAAAGGCAAAAAATAAAAAGAGGTTGATCTTTATATCTTAGGCAGTTTCTGTGTTGTTTGTTTTTTTTTAATAGAGGAATCAGCGTTCCTAATATTGATAGACCATATACCTGTCCAGGTCTGACCTATATTTATACTACAAAGACAATTTTAATTGTCACTTCAATAGAGGTCCCATCACAACCATCGTTTATTCATGTTCGAGTACATGTTTAAAAACTGCCCTTCAATCTTAATCATTTCTGCTGCTAGCTCACTATTAGCAAAATAATAGGTTTTCCAGCAATGGGTTCAGTGTGTGTCACAAGTTGCAGTGTTTAGAAAGATGACAATGACAGGAAATATATTGAGAAGTGCTAACTAAAGCACACAAAAATGCAAGACAGAAAGTTCTCCTGAAACCTGGTTGAAGTTTGAAGCACTTCCTTGTTTTGAGAAGTGTGGAATAGTCTTAGAGTTTTGTTTGATCATAGCAATGAAGTTTAAGGGGGAACAGGAAAGGTCATATTGAAACTGCTAAATTCTCTGTTAAAAAATTTTCCAATATCCCCAACTCTTTCCTAGCCAACACTGGTAACAAGCACTGCCCAGGTCATACCTGACAGTCACAACAGAAATTTCCAAGCTTGTACTGGAAACATACTAGGCACCAGATAGACTACAGCGATTACTAAAGCTGTAGGAAGCAGGAGTCACCAAGTCATCAATAAATAATTTTGCCAGCTTCCATTCATATCCATATATTTTATCTCTCTGAAATACCTTTTGGAGAAAATTCACAAAGGACTGAATATATACATAAACACATACATAAATAAAAATAAAGGAGGGAAAGGCAAAAGTCAGGAAATAGATGTTCAGCTTTTTCTGGGCATGTTCCTAAAAAGCGAATAGAAACTAGAAAACAGTGTGACAGAACAACCATCCAGTGGACATTTATATGGTGAGCAAACAGATGAGTGAAATTCACATACACACACAAACCACTTGAACCAAAAGACGTTACTATTAGAAAATGTGCACAGGTCTAACTTGTACGTTTGCTTTATATGTTTTAGCTCTTTATTTGAAATATTGGTCTGAGCTCAATATAACACTGAGGTTCATGTCTTAAAAAAAATTTTTTTTTCTTCCAGATCTCATTTTTAAGAAATTTTAGTTAGTAGTTTCCACAAAAGCAAGAGGATTTACTGACTCTGTCACAATTGTGAGTTCATTGTTCTCTTAATAAATTCACCACATTTTCTCCATCAGGTTCATGTAATGACATTGTGCTCTGATGGAGTCAAAGAAAGGAAGGGAAATGCTACTCTTACCAGACTTTGCTAATTCTGTTCAACCAAACCTACCTGAGGAATAAGAGTAACCACATCTCAGGTGGCTCTGGGATCTTCACTGAACAATGTAACTCATATCATCTACAGGATTTTTAGGACGAACCATTTCCAAGAACAACTTTAAATATCATGACATGAGCGTACAATAATGAGTCTGCCTGTGAAAAACATTATTTTTTAATGCATCGTCATTGTTTCCATATGGTTAAAATTTATGGTTAATAGTTGAAAGTTTATAATTTATACTTGAAAGTATTCCAAGACGATCCTCACCTAAAAAATTTTGGAAAAAATATTTTCTATTTTTCACAGCATCAATTTGCAAATGGCATAATTCTAGTACCAAACCTGCTGGGCTTTCCTTTCCTTTCCATAAGGCTTAACAAGGAGAACAGCAATGTTGCTGTTGTTGTTGTTTGTAATTTGGAATTCATTAACTTATGTTTTTCTTACAAAAAATATTCTGAATAACTGGTATACTCCTAATATTCAATATATAGTCCATCCTATATTTAAGAAAAGTCCAAATAGTAAGTACACTTTAATCACTTTAAATGTCTACATACTTTCTTACGCCTTTATAAACTCACTAACATCTTGCAGCTCAGAAAATGTCTTCCTTTATTGCTTGCAATTAAAAAAGCTTCACTGCAACTCAATTGTTTCTTGAAATTCAAGATATTCATTGGATGCGTTCCAAATTCCACAACGAATAGAAGATTCTGAAGATAAAGTGTTTCTTATTTACTTTTCTTCATCCATGTGTATATAAAACATGAAACAATTTATATTTACTTTTAATTGGACCTGAGTATAACACCTCTGCCTTAAATTTATATCTATTGCAGATGTAGTTAAGAAAACAATAAATTTGGCTTTCAGTTTTGAGATAAGTTACGTGGATGCAAAATCCTCTGCAGTGTCCCCAGGACACTGCATTTTGCTAGCGTTAAGATGTGACTTACTGGGAGCTTACCAGGAAGACACACATAACTCTGTGTGAAACAGTGTAGGTTTCTTTTTATTCCACTAGAATAGTCAAAATACATCCTTTAGTTTGCAATATGTACATCATAAAACACACACATTTCCTCACTTCTACCATCATTCCTTATTCTCCTATTCATCCCACAAAACCAGAAATAAACATTCAATGAAGCTTCATTTTACATTTAACAGTTCTCAGAAAGTCAATTTTAAATGTAATAAAAAATGTTTCACTTAAAGGATCAAGCACTCATACCTCAAAATTAACTGCACATTAAGTGGCTAACTCTGTACAAAAATCCCCAAATTCAAATCAAGCTCAGTGTCTTCTAAGAAGCAGGGAAACCACACATCACATCAGTTTGCTGCTTTCAAGGTCAGTACTGAGCAGAGACAGTCCCCACTCTCTGATACAACTGGAAGATAAAGACACATTACTTCCCAGGGAAGCTGGTCTGGAACTGTAATCACAACTGGGCCAGGGTGCCCAGTGATCCTTTATGTGTCTAATTAATAACTGCTGCATTTAGTTTGCCTGAGACCTCACGAATATACACTACCCCCCAACCCCAGTAAAGCAACCTTACATACACCAAGATTATCCCATTAAGCGTTCTCATTTCCAGAAGTGTAGCAAGAATGGGTTTTAAAATCTCATAATAATATTTTAAAAAAGAAAAGCTTGTCTTCCTTCATGTTTACTTGATTGTCCGGAAAATCCATCTTCCAGGAAAGAATGATTTTCTGCCTAAATCTTAAGGGTATGAATACCTTGAGATCATTTCCAAATACTAACCATGGGAGAAATGATTGCACTCTGTGAGCATGTGTTTGAATGGTCAGAAGTCACCTTGCAATGTAAAGTGAATGATCATTTACCCTGGACTTTATGTGACTATGAATAAATCTATCGCAACCGAGCTGCCCTCTGGTATAACCATACAGGGCTGCTGCGTTGTTTCATTTCCCAGGTTTCTGTGTATATGTTACTGTTTCAGTTTCACGTGTCAGCAAATGTCTGTTTACCCGGCTTCCTGTTATTAATTATGGGAAACAGGCTTTCTTGAAGAACGTTAGAGATTCTTTTAGCTCTTCTCCAGACAAGGCAAGATATGGGTGATTCCTTTAATGTTTGTACAAAGCCGGAAACTGAGTTAAAATACATTGTTGCCTCACATAGTTTTACAACTTCTTATCTCCCACAAAGGGGGGAAAAAAAAGACAGAAATAATAAAAAACAAATCACAGCAGCTTCTATTCCCATCGCTAGACACTGAGATAACAGAATTGGATACTTTCTTCATTGGCCATAACAAATTACTTAACAGATAACAGCATGAATTCTGAACTCTCATCACCTACAAAAATGTTTCCAAGATCAACTCAAATAGTAAAATGCTAAAAGACAAGAAGATATGTACTAGGGTAAAAGTATCTATAAAGAGACAAAAATACTGACCCGATTACTGGTGTGTTACCAAGCTTTTCCTATAGAAACATCTGGCCGGTCCATCTGATTCTCTGTCTTTGAAATAGGAGCAAGTATAGTTGCATGCCGTCAAATCCTAAAGGAGCCAAAACATCTGGAAGTTTTAGAAGAAAAGCAAAATAGTTATGGGGGAAAATCCAGATTAAAAAACTGCAGATGTTTAATTGGCCTGTCGGTTACGTTACGAGGAAATAAGGACAGAAATAACCAGAAGCCACTGGTGGAAAATTAAAATAGTTTCATGAGCCAATGCCAAGCTAAAAGCAATGAAATCGGTAACAGAATATGGACAGGGGCTTTCTCAACTGAGATCTGAAAATGTTACCATGTGCAATTTTGTAAATTAGCCATTTCCAAAAAATCTTTTTCATTAAGGCACAATAAAAGTTCTTCAGACTCCCCTCTCTCTCTCTTTGGTCATTAATTCAGGCAGTTATGTGGAGTTTGGCTTTCATCAGTGACAAGCTCTCCTCTCAACCCTCTTCACCCCCTTTCTGAGACCCCCTAATACTGCTGAGTGGCCAGAAATTACAGATGCAAGAAAAGCTGACAAATGACTGCCAGGCCCCTCCCCCAGAGCCTCGACAGTCAAAGCCCCTGCCAGAACATGCCTGAAAGCAGCACTCTCAGAGACAAAGACACAAAGATTCCATTTTCTCAGTGAAAATAGACTTCATGTGTAAAACACCAGTGAGAAAGATGGAAAGCTGACACATATGAGCAATTTTCGAGAGGCAGGGCTGGATCTTTCAAGAAGATTGAAATTGCATTTGATTGCATCAAAAACCTCACAAATGTTGTTTAACCTAAAAGTCTTTTCAGTCTGTAAAAAGACATTCGGTGGCAAGATATTTTATGCTTCTTTTAAGCACATGGTTACAAAGGAAAAAGAATCTTGAGCCCAGTAGAGAGATGTTGATTACATCCTCCTGCCGCATCAAGAATTAACACTGGTTCACATCACAGGGTCTACAAAATAAAGGGGAAAGTTTAAAAAAAAAAAAACCAAAACTCTATTAAATCAAAGAGTTCGTAGAGATATTAAATCCTTATGTTTTCTATAAAAAGAACCCCCTCCCAGCAGCCCCAGGGTACATTACTGGCGAGGCAGTGAGCTGTTTATTAGAGATTCAAACCATGGCATCTGAGCCTTGCCAAGCAAGCAAGTTTCAGCCTGTGAGCCCAGGGTCTCTGGCTTCCACAGTCTCTCTGGCATCTAGCAGTGAGAGCTGTCTGGTTGGCCTCCATACCGTGCCGGGGCAGTATGTAGGTGCAAAGGCTGGGATTGGGAAACAAAGAAAGATCATCATTGACTATGGAAGGTCATGTTTTTCTTCCTCTCTAAATTCAGGGTGACTTTTGCAGGTGAAAAGAGAAATGTGTGAAAAAAAAACTCCCAAAATGAATTAGGGAATTAATTTATAACATATCTTCAAGTGATGCTCTAAATGTATTGTAGATACGTAGAGAGAGAGCAAGAGAGAGGGAGAGGGAGAGAGACAGTTTGCAGTTTTATTATTTTTTTTCATTTATTTTTTCTTTTATAGATAGTGGTTGGTTCTTTTTTTAATTTTTACATCTTATTTATTTATTTATTTTTGGCGGCTTCCGGTCTTGGTTGCAGCACCCTGGGTCTTCGTTGCCGCATGTGGGATTTTTTGTTGTGGCACTAGGGCTCCTGAGCACGTGGGCTCTGTAGTTTGCAGCACGTGGGCTCAGTAGTTGAGGCACGAGGGTTTAGTTGCCCCATGGCATGTGGACTTTTAGTTCCCCAACCAGGGATTGAACCAGAATCCCTTGCATTGGAAGGCTGATTCCTAACAACTGGACCACCAGGGAAGCAAACCAAAGTTTGCAGTTTAATTTATCATAATCTTTTAAAGCAAGGGAGGAAGATTTCTCCCACCTGCCTTCTTAGCTTGTCAACTTTTGTGTGTCTTTGTATTTCTTTTGTTTCATACACCATGCAGAGGCACGTTCAGTTGTATATGAAAAGTGACCATGGGACCACTATAAGAAGATTTAAATGGACCATTTGATAGAATTTTGTCTTACTCAAATATCCTGGTCTTTGATGGCTCTACTGAAACCTTTAGTAAATATTTCTCTCCCAAAATGAGTCTGCTTGGATCCCCAGCCCAATCCATTCAACAGTTCTCTGTTATTCATAAATGGGTTCAATCCTTGTGGAATACTTGGGATGGGCTTAAAATACGCTGGAAATTGTCAGACCATTAACAGGTTAAAATGTAATTAATAGTAGCTGTCAGGGGCTATAGACCAAGACATTGCCCTGGGGAAGACTTAATTGAAAAACTTTACAAAAATTATTATTTTTTAAATTCAGAATATCCTTTGTCCTCTACCATTCCCTTCCAAGCTCCTGCTATTATTACATTTCTTTAGTTAATAGGAATAGCAGAGAGAAAAACAACTAAAAATTGACTTCTCAATCTAATAATGATGGCTGAGTGGAAAATGGGAATAATAGATAAATTCTATGACCATTGAAATGTTTCACATATACTCTTTATTCCCATCACAGTATTCGGGTCAAAATACTTTCTAGCTATCCTTTCCAATCTAATCAAAATACAGTAAATTTATAACATGAGTTCATAACATTGAGATTTTATTTGTGGCATTAACAATAATCTAAGTGTCCCCAGCACCCATTTATTTGCCATGAAAAGGGAGTATGGTGGATGGAGTGCTTGTTTAAAAACAAACAACTTAAAACTTAAAAACAATTTTTTTTTAAATTGAAGTATAGTTGCTTTACAATGTTGTGTTAATTTCTGCTGTGCAGCAAA
The DNA here is from genome assembly GCF_000442215.2 of Lipotes vexillifer. Taxonomy (NCBI): domain Eukaryota; kingdom Metazoa; phylum Chordata; class Mammalia; order Artiodactyla; family Lipotidae; genus Lipotes; species Lipotes vexillifer. The sequence goes on from NW_006771793.1 coordinate 358,927, forward strand.
GTGATTCAATTATATACATGCATACATTCTTTTTTATATATTCATTTCCATTATTGTTTATCACAAGGAATTGAATATAGTTCCTTTTGCTATAGAGTAAGACCTTCTTGTTTATCCATTCTATACCTAAAAGCTTACATCTGCTAATCCCAAACTCTCACTCCATCCCTCCCCCAACCCCCCTCCCCCTTGGCAACCACAAGTATGTTCTCTATGTCTGTGAGTCTCTATTTCACAGATAGGTTCATTTGTGCCATATTGTAGATTCCACATATAAATGATATATTGTATTGGTCTTTCTCTTTCTGACTCACTTCAGTTTGTATGATAATCTCTAGGTCAATGCATGTTGCTGCAAATGGCATTATTTCATTCTTTTTATGGCTGAGTAATATTCCATTGTATATAAGTACCACATGTTTTTTATCTATTCTTTTGTTGATGGACATTTAGGTTGCTTCCATGTCCTGGCTATTGTAAATAGTACTGCAATGAACATTGGGGTGCATGTATCTTTTTGAGTTAGAGTTTTCCTCAGATACATGCCCAGGAGTGGGATTGCTGGATCATACGGTAGCTCTATTTTTAGTTTTTTTAAGGAATCTCCACAGTGTTTTCCATTGTGGCCGCACCAACCTACATTCCCACCAACAATGTAGGAGGGTTCCCTTTTCTCCACACCCTTGGTAGCATAACATTTTATGCATATTCAATCACTCTGTAACTTTAGTGAATCTCTGAGCCTCAGTTTCCCTATCTATCATAGGAGGAATTTTGCCAGTCATAGAAAGTTGTTTGGTGATGAACCTGCAAAGGCAGCATGGATTCCAAAATGCTGGCATATGTGAGTGCATAGGGGGAGGGTGTGTGTTCAACTTCCACTGTGTTTGAAAACTTTAAATTTCACATGAAGAACAAGTCAGTGTCATAAATAGAAATAGGAAGTCCTTGGTGAATTCAGTAAAATAAATTAGTCAAGAGCTAGGCAATCACCACACCGAAGACCAGTTGATGGGTGTATGCATGGCCTTTTCAGAATGTTTCAACCTTTTGTAATGTTAAAACTGACAGAGTGATTTTAAATTTCTTAAAGCATATCTGACATATTTCTTTATATGAACTCTCTCTCCCCTTGTTAGTCGTTTTCCTGCTAAGTAGGTATGCACAGAGTGATGCCCAAAACCCCAGCCAGAAAACAGGAGCTGTGCTAAGCCCCTCGCTCACTGCCACACCCACGGCCTCTGCCTGGGAAGGTTTGGGAATAGCAGGGGGCATGTGGGAGGCTGTTCAACATTCTTCTCCCTTGTAGTTTCAGCCAAGGGGTATTCACACACCTTCAGGTGTGCCCCTGAGCACTCTCAAGAGCCTCACCCCAGGTGCCAAGGAGCACAGAAGAAAAGTACGGGAATGAAACATTTTGTTATGTGGACGGAAAATATTGAGTCTTTTACAATAAAAGTAGCAGAAATACATTCCTAAGGGGAGAATACGTTGTCTAACTGAAGAAATAAGTTGTCTAACATTGTCTAACAAACTCATAAATTCTAAACACTGTCTCTTACAGTATTTTTTTTAAACATAATACCAGGATTCTCTGATTCCACAGTAAAAAGGGGGGGAAAAAACCCACATTAGCTTGTCTTCATTTAGTTTAATTGAAAGGCAGAAAACCACATCATTTAATCACATTCAATATTTCTATTTTTGAAGATTCAACCATTATCATAGACTAGAAGAATGATATAAATATAGCACAGTATTATTTAGATAGATAAGTTAGTCTCTTTAGAGAAATTAGATAAAAAATAAAGCAATATATTTAACGGGTTTGGGAATAAAATCTAGACTTATTTATGAGTTGTACTAATAGTATTTAATATTTTAAAACCTTTTTACACATGGGAAATACCTCCAAAGGAAAAGTAATCCTTATAATTAATTAGCATAGCGGAGGTAGGCAAAACTATTTGTTTTACCTTTTCAGGGGTCTCTGGTTGTTATTTTATGGAGAGGTGGGCAAACAATGTTTTCTGGGCTAAATTAGTAGTCCTAGAAAAAGGAAAATTTAGGATATGAAAATTTGACAGATCTCTATGGATTGCTGGATTGGAAAACATTTCCATAAGAGGATAAAAATCAATTTTAGCTAATTTGCATAACATGACCTGAGTTTTACATAACATCTTTGTTTTGTACAGGGATCGTGGCAAAATTACCAATAAGTCCATAACGGAAACTGAAGGCAGTTTGATCTACACCTTCAATAACAGTCCCACAAAAGTTGAAGAAATATGTTATGTCTCCAAAGACATATACTCCAAAGAGCATAGTTATACCCTAAAATTAGGACGTGATTCAGGTACGTCATTTCTTTCAGTTCAGTTGAAATGCTTTGTTCTTTGTACTGCAGATAATTATTCTTTTTTTCCCCCTAGTCCCTCTCTCTCTTCCTTCCCTTCTTCTCATTAACATATGTCTTTTATAATTGATGTTGTTTACCACCCTTTCGTCAAATCTATGCCACATCACTGAGGCGAGCCATCCGGCAGGACACCTAAGTACACATTAGAGGAGCCTGCGAGCCGTGAGAGGCTTTGACCATCTCATCAGGGCAATTTTAATAAGCATCTTGGTCTCACTGAAGACATTGCATTCAAATAATAGCCTTCATCATTACTCGTTTTAAATATGAAAGTAAACTTTGAAGCCCTTTGAAGGACCCAAGCAAACAACACACATGTGAAAGTAGATCAGTGAGCCTTTGAAAAGATATCCCTATGTAAAATCTGTGAAGAATCTTAGGCTTTAAAGAAAGACCTCCAGGTAAATGATGGCTTTTAATAAGACACATAACAATCTCAATTATGAGAATCCGTTCTGTGTGTTCTCTGTGCCATTTTATATTCCCAGCAGGATTTTTTTTTTTCTCATCAAGAGTTTCCAGGTGTGTCTACTGTTATCTATGTGTAAAGCATATTTAAGTGGTCCCCAAAAGCTATGCTAATTAAAAAAAAAAAGAAAAAGAAAACAACAACGTTGTCAAGTGGTCAGACAGACTGGAACTAGAGGATTATAGGTAAGAGGGATAAAATGAAGGGTTGAAAGCTATAATTTCTATTTCTGTGGTGGCAACTGAATCAGCTGTTGGATCAGGCAGTTTAAAGATACAGTCACTTAAGCATAGAGTCTGGAAAGAGGGGACTTTACAGTATACCCGTGACAGCGGTGTAGACTCACTACACGGTCAGGATTACTTGCTGGGTCATTTTCCTGCTTGTCTATGTTTCCTTTCCACATACCAGTTGACTCCATCCCTGTATTTGACAATTCCACATATTACTTTCCTTCCTCCCATTTTTTCACCTTTTTTTACTTTTTTTTTTTAAACACTAGTGGCTTTTCCCCTTGACAATTCCACATATTACTTTCCTTCCTCCCATTTTTTCACCTTTTTTTACTTTTTTTTTTTAAACACTAGTGGCTTGGCCTCTGACCACTGCTCCATGTTGGGGCTTCCCAGGCAACAAAGAACGTGTTTTAAAAAGAGACACTGCATCTCAGGAGCATCCTTACTTGACCTTGTTCATTTTTGGACATGCTGTGGCTGTAGATTTTCAGAAAAAGTCCCTCCCCTGGAATGGTTTTAAAGAACACATATGCACATATGGATATCAGGCAATCAAACATCCATATGTAGAGTGATTTGAAGAATAAATTATAATAGTAACAAATCGATCATAAAATGATGAGATATAGGTGCCATAATAGTCGCTGTGATCCTGGGTGTTTCAATTCATAATTTGGCCTTCTCTTTATATCCCAATATCTGTTATTGGAATTAACCGAGTCATAGGTCTGGAAGAAATCATAGAAATGTTCAAATCATAGAAATTTTGTAACACAGCTCTCAAATTGAAACAAAATGAAGCCCAGAAAATAATCTAAGTCGTTCTGCTTGTCTATAAGTGCCATTGGTTTAATTGTAGTTTTGCCTATTTTTAGATAAAGAATACATTTTCCCCAAAACTGGTTAGAAACATTTGAGAAGAGATATCATTATGAAAATATATATGCAGTAAAATATAACTATTATTCAATAGGCTATAATATATATTGAAATTACCTGGGGATATTATTCATATAGCAAAACATCCTTTAATCATTGTATAAAGTATGTAAACCATATACAAATTATGCACATGAATGAATATTATTTTTGTATAAAAGTACAACCCCCTTTTGACTTTTTTTGTATTACAATTATATACTACTCATAGTTCTATAGTTATAATTAGAACAAAAAGGATCACCCAGAAGAAAGGAAGGTAAGTTGTCCTAAGCATATTGGAAATTCAGAAGTTCTTTTCCATCACTAACGTTGTACTCTTAAAAAAATGAAGAATAAAAATCCCTATCTTCCATTTCTGAGTATTCTCAAAAGAACTGGCAGAAGTGAGAGAGTAGAAGAAATCTACTGCAGATAAACAGCTAGGTCCTATTATTAAAGGCAGTCAGTGGTATTCTAGAGAAAATAAAATTTGCTCTTGAAGACATAGTAGACTTAATGTTAAACAAACAAACAAACAATATATTATAACACCCTAAAATATGTTTATGAAACAAAGCTTTTAAATTTTTAATTATACCCCTAAACTGGCTTTCTAGTTTTTCTAGGATATCAAACAACTCAAAAAAGAAATATGTACTCAGATTAATGTTTGAAACGTCATATAGAAATGTGTATAGTGATGTTTACTAGAAATGAGTATTTTTATAAATTAAACATGTAGAAGGTCTTGGCTCCAAAAAGCCTGACCCACTGCCTTAAGGTTAAAAATGCAAATCTTACATAGATCTTAGAAGTTGTTTAACTTTTTAGTTTTTAAGTACATTTTGATGAAAATATTTAAAAGATGGCCACCTCCTCAGTTAAAGGTGGACATTTTAATGAAATAGGAAAAATCAGGAGATTATCAGTTTCCAGAATTAAACACTGGCTCCTTATTCGGGGCATATTTCAGTCCCCAAATATCGAGGACACATCTAGGAGAAATTAATTATTTCTAAAAAGAATTAAACAGCAATTTTGTGATATCTTCATGTTAAATTTTGACATATGTTTCAGGGACTCCAAATACAGCTAAACAGCATCAAGATCTGAATTGCCCCTATTATTGTCATCATTTACATAATAGTATGGAAAACACAGAGCAGTGTAATATCACGAATGAGGATTTAGGGTAGAATGTTATTCCCTAAGACAAAAAGTGAGAGGAATCAGCACACGTGAGGATTTGCATGGTTATTTTCCCGGTACTTCTGTAGACCATTCTGTTACAATGGAGTTTGGTATTTCTTGTCTTAATGCTATGTGAAGAGATCCATGGCTAACATTAGAGTTTGTAGGTGGGTGGTACGTATGCTCTTAATAAAAATATCTGTGATCAAACGTTGCCGAGTTAATTAGGCTTCGTGTCAAATTGCCTCTCCTAGAATCTTCAGGAGGAGGGGGGAGCAGCTGTGTGTCACCTGCCTGCTTTCTACAGACAGTGCCCAAAGGATGTAACTTCATGAAAATTCAAATCAGATTGCATAGAAATACAGTATTCCTAGTCTGCTCTTTATATTCCCAGATAAATTACATACACAACATTTGTCCTTTGTTAAATTTTATGTTGCACAATTCTACTAAATTTTGAATGGCTTCTTTAGCCAGAGAAGCCCAAAAACATCCTTTGGCTAAGAAAGGAAAAAGTCATCACATGCCCTTCCGAAAACATTTTCAGAGCTGTTGTAGAGGTTGTTGAAAGGACCATTGAAAGATGTTTACTAATGGAAAATATGTTTTGTTTGAAACTGGGCTGTGCTTTAGTATTATCAACCTGATCGATAGGGTTCAATAATAATAGAAATTGAAAAAAAGATGCAATGTAAAAAGAAATCTTGTTAGGAGCAATAAACATACAGAGAGTGAAATAAATGCCTGTTTTTTCATGATGAAGTCTTATTTCAAGTAAACAACGTTTTTCAGAAAAAGAAGTTGACTAACAGCTGAACATTCCCACAAGGCAATGTGCCATGGAACTCAAAATGCCAGTGCGAAAATGTGAGCTCCTAAAAGAGGGTTCAATACTGGTCTGTAATAATTAGCCGTATCTTCTGCACTAAGAAGGAAAGCTCTCTTCATGGCTTGAGTATTGGTGTGGAAGTGGGGATTTTGATTATAAGAAAGGGAATTTAATTCATGTTCTAGGGTTTTGCAGCTATGATGGAAGGCTTTGGCTTCCCAAGTGGGTAACATGGAAATTATAGTAACTATGACTAACTTAATTTGATGAAATAGGACTTTATTTTTCTCTAGGACAATGTTTCTCAACAGAAACACTATTGCTATTTTGGACCAGATAATTATGGGTGTGGGAGATTTCCTAGACATTGCAGGATTTTTATCAGCCTCCTTGGCCTTTACTCACCAGATGTGGGCAGCATCCCTCCCCCACCATATGGATATCTCCAGACATTGCCCCTGGTAGAGAACCACTTGTCTAAACATTTTTCATTTCTTCCCTTATGTCACTGCAAAATGAGCTACGTTGGTTCCTCACATTACCGTCAGTAGAAACTCTGCATAGAGAACTCATATGTACCAAGAGAAGAACAGTTCTGTAATGCAAATATTTTCTGCAGATACAAAAAGTAAAACTGTAGGAGCTCAGTGTGATAATGCTTTGTTTCTCCATGTGCATGTTTTTAACGACAGAGAAAGCTTTCCCTGGTAATAAATAATATAAGATGCAAACAAGAGGAGAAGTGGATATGAGAAATTATCATTGCCAGTGAATTTTGAAAAGTATAAAACACTTTTAGAGCAACTATGTTGAAATTAAAAAGAAATTACCATTTCTTTTACCTACATACTCTGCGACTATTGCTTGCTATTTAATTACTGAAGAAACATTTTTATTACCACAGATTTTCTAGGTCAAAGTTTCACAAATTTTCATTGTATCAGATTACTTGAAAGTCTTGTTGAAATATAAATTACTGGGCTTCCTGCCCAGTTTCTGATTAGTAGGCAAGGCCAGAGAACCTACATTTCTAACAAGTTCTCAGGTGATACAGAACCAGAGATGTCCACTGCCCTAGAGACAAGCTCAACTTCAGATGCAGCTTCTTAGTCTGACTTGATAACATTTTTCTTTATTGAAAATGGCAGAAGCTATGAATACAAAGACATAAAAGAGTTGTATAAATTTGGGTTTACTCATTTGCAATAGACCAAATCGGCTTTGTCACTGGAAAGAATGACTTATGAGAGCACATGTTTTTAATACAAGAGTCTTCACATACCACTGAAAGACAGGAAACTTTAAAAGAAAAACAAAACTGTTGAACTACTCCCAAACAGGGATTTAAAGGAGCTAAAAACTTTTTTTAAATGCCTACTACAAAGTAAAAGTTTATTTTCCTACACCAGCAAACACTTAGCTATCCATATTTTGTCTATATTTTCCTTATTCATTCTTTTCCCACCTGCCAGAAACAAATTTTATCATTCTCCACCCTCAGCGTTCCCCCTCCCAATGTATGCAACAGCTCTTGTCCTTATACATCTCGTAGCTTCAATGCACTGCACTTGGCAAGATCCTATGATATTTAGGATGTCATTAAGCTCCTGGATGTGTAATATATTGAATAAATTATTCAGGATTCAAAAAAATATTTTCAAGGGTATGCAGGGCTGTCACCTATGGCCATAGAAACTGCACAGTACATCTCCAGGAGGTGCTGTTGACAGAGGTGATGATGTAAATGGAAGTCCTGGAATTGTGCCATCAGGTGTGCCTTAGTCAGATATAATAGGGCAGGTTCAACAAGACAGACATAACCACAGAACTCTGCAGGGTGGGGGTGACCTGGCTTAAGAATTGCGCATGCGATTTATATCTAGTTAGTTGACTGCTCTTAGCTCAGTGTTAAGCCAATCATAATATGCAACTTCCCAGAAGAACCATGCACATCTTGGTGTCTGAGTAGGATAGAGTTTCTGATGTGAGGGAAAATGAGAAATCCCTTATCTTCGTGGATGGTAGAATGAATCCAGAATCAAGGACTTTACAGACACCATCTTCAACCCTGCTATGTTAGTAGGTGAACCAAGGCACCAACTGTTCTGTTCACTTACAAACAACATTAAACACATGTGTTACATTCAGCATGTAGGTAATCGGGAGCCTTAGACAGAAAGCCAAGAAATTGTTACATTAAATTTTCTCAATTAATCTCCATAATTTGGGAACAAATATGGACTGGTTTTGCCACTGGAATATGCCAAAATAAGGTAGTCTTTAAAATTCCCAGATAGAAATGTGGCATCTTGATTCTAGCTTTGAAATAAAAGTTTATATTGGGATTGATGTATACACACTACTATATATAAAATAGATAACCAACAAGGACCTCCTGTATAGCACAGGGAACTCTACTCAATATTTTGTAATAACATATAAAGGGAAAGAATCTGAACTATATGTATATATATCACTTTGCTGTACAGCTGAAACTAACACAACATTGTAAATCAACTGCACGCCAATAAAAATTTTTAAAAATGTTTATAGCGCTTTTGATAACTTATGGTCTATTGGTAACACAGCAGGGGAAATTGAGAAATAAGTTATTCTTGGTTGAATACCGGAAAATCGTCATCCACTTTCCCCTACTCAGGCACTAATAACAAAAGACAGCCCTAAATAGAGTTGTTGATTAATTAATTTGCATCCAAACATTTTATTTTTCTTAATGCAATGGGCAAGCCATAGTTCCAGAACACTTATAGTTAAACCTTGTTATTTTGTTCTTGGACCTACTTTAGCTGATAAGGCCTGTAGCATTACAGATGCTTTATCACTCCGACACTACAGCTTTGAGAAGGCTCCCTCTCTTTGTTTGCCAAACATTTTAATAATTTTGGCCTATCCTCTTCCACAGAAGCAAATGTACAAACCTCTACACTTCAACACAGAGACCTCCCATTCATACTGTGTGTCTCCAAAGCACTGACATTAATGCTGTAGCCATGATTTTCAATGGGGATGGTAATCTGTGATAACAAAATTGTATCCCTTCCTTCCTGCAATTACCTCACTATCCATACAGCCTTGACATCTGGAAACCCACTGCTACAGGAGCAGCTGGCAGTCCTGTCCTACAGCAGGAAGTTAACTACGCATTCCAAAGAGCCCCGATTGTTTTGATATTTTCTGGCAGCTCAAGAAGCTTGGATCCTGGAGAACACACTCTTCTGTACCAACCACATTTGGAACCATACACAAAAGCATAACTTGTCACAACCTGAACTACGTATAGGTATTGGATATTGTCTTTCTCTTAATGACCTATAACTGCATATGGTGATCAAATTCCAAATGTAACCATGTTAAATATAGAGTGCTTTGTTAGAGAATTAATAGAGATTCTGTTCATACAGTACTCTCCATGGTTTATTTGATGACCTCACTCTGCTGTCATTTTCTCAAGTAATAATCTAAAGTTTTGGAAGAAAATGGATTAATATAGTCTAGAAATTGATTCTTGCAGTACTGTGAGAATCATTATGCTCTGGGTTTGCTCTTATAATGCTCCATTGACAGAGATTTTCAGGTACTTATCAATTTTCTAGAAATCAAGAGAGCTCCAAAGAAGTGCAAAATCACTCAATGTTGGGCAAACCCAACTGTATTTTGGCTTCACTAAACGTCTGAAGTGATTTTGGTTTTGTGCTGATAAAATCTATATATTGTTTATTCATGGTGCTTTAATTTTTTAAAAGAATCAAAGGGAATAACTACTAGATGGATTTACTGTGAATTTATCATTGAAATGGCTACAAATAATTATTACCTTCATTGTAAGAACATTAGTGCTTTTTACTCATCAAATTGAGAATGAAATGGATTTTAGTAACACCCTACAATTACCTTATTAATCAAAATTATTACCAGTGATCTCCTTGAAACCAAACTGGTTTGCTGCAGAACTCATTCAAGACTGCACTGATTCAGAGCAGAACTCTGCAAAAATACAATGACAGATGATTTGTATTTAGTTTACACATTTTATAATGTGTTTTCTCTTTCTTACATTTCCTCCAAAACATAGCAATATTTACCACTGTATATTTGTGTTGGCCTTCATTTCCAACTTAATAAAATATTTCTCTTTGCTTAGCTATTTCTTGTGGAATTTTAAACTCATAGTGATGAAATCAGTCCTCTCTCTCATAATTTAAGAGTTGGTTCTAAATAATTACTTATGCCTTGTATTCTAGTGACTGTAATCTCTGATACCCCTCTGGTTAGAAATGTCTTTGCTCTGTGTTTAATATATTTTCCCTATGCTACTGATCCTTTGTATGCTTAAGCATTTTTCTGTTTTATCTAACTGTTCCTATGATAACCAGAAGATAGTGTGCTTCCTCTTAGTATTTTAATACTCCAATGTACACTGAGCGTTTAAATAACCATAAAAAACAATATTTGTTTGCATAGTAATTGGCTTGTTTACCTTTACTACTCTAGAAAACCTTTCTAGGCAATCTGCCTGGGGCCAATACTTGTAACCGTCAACAATTATGGATTCCAGAAAGTTGCTGCTACGAAAATTTTAAAAAATAACATTTCAAAATCAGATACATAATATTCAGTATATTCTCTAGGATTGTTTTTTGTTGCCATCCACGCCACTTGCCTTTCTTCTTATGTTAACTAGAATTCACTTTTCATCAGCAGGCACTGAGTAATAGGACATTTTGTATCAATCTTGGGTTGTTCCTGGACATTCATAGACAGATGAAATATTTTCAAAAGCATAGTTATTTTTACATGATGGAGTTTTAACACAGCCTTTATGTTACACAGAGGTTTGAGTAGAATGCCAGTGATGTGCTTTTTATTGTCAAGGAATTGATCTGCACAAAAGAGGGTTGGCCCACCATTCAGCAGGTGGCAACTTCACCCTTTGGTCCAGGTCTGATGAGCTCTAGGGGCTTTGCAAGGAAGGATGCCTGGGACACTGCGTGGGGTCCGGGTGAGGGGAATCACAATCTAGAGTCTTTCCTCATGAGGTGCTGCAGGTGGGTGACAGTAAACGCTAGGAAAGAAACCTCTCCCCTAGTCTGCACGTTGGGATGGGCAGCAAAAGAAAGAAGCCCCCATTTCTACTGAATACAAACCACTCTCTCAAATATATAGGAGAACAGCATTAAGGAAGACTTCAGTCACAGGCTTGGGTTTTGATTTTGTTCGCTTGCTTGTTGATGGGTGTTCTGCAGAAATGCCCAATGCGTTTGAGTTGTTTTACCCTGAGCAGGATAGGTGCCAGAAATAGTGCTGATTAAGCTTTTCAACATTTTTCTTTCACTTTTTTTTTTTTTTTTTTGCGGTACGCGGGCCTCTCACTGTTGTGGCTTCTCCCGTTGCGGAACACAGGCTCCGGACGCGCAGGCTCAGCGGCCATGGCTCACGGGCCTAGCCGCTCCGCGGCATGTGGGATCTTCCCAGACCGGGGCACGAACCCGTGTCCCCTGCATCGGCAGGCAGACTCTCAACCACTGCGCCACCAGGGAAGCCCTTCTTTCACTTTTTAAATAAATTTTAATTTTCCAAAGAATTCTTAATCCAAAAAATTGACTTTAGAATTTAGTTATGCCATGATATAATAATATGTATCAAGGCAGAAAAAATTCCAAGTAGCACTGTTTATGCAGTAGATATTTTGCCTTTAAACTTTTCAAACCTGACTTTGGTAGTTTATTATCAAGATTTTCCCAACTTGATGGCATAAATTTGACAGGATAAAAATGTTATTTTTGGCCATTAAACATACTGCTTTCAATCATCCCCAAAATTTCACCTGGAAGAGAAATTGGATCTACTTCTTAAGTATAATGAGAATAGAGAGAGATAGATACAAATTAGATTTATAATATTAGATTCAATCTTGGCAAAACTATTTCCAACTAAGTATCTATACTTTAAAAGATTATTCCTCATATTTTAATATAAAAGGATCAAAATATAAATGCTTAAGTCTTAAAGTTCACTAAATTCTAGAAACTATCACTGGCATACTGTGGTCCCAAAACAATATATGATTTTGACATAAATGTAATCAGGGCCTGTACAATGAGCCATCAAGGCTAAGTGAAAATCATAGTGACTGCTTTCTTTTGTCTGGTTTTCCAAAGAATAAGACATAATAAATCAATTATGAACATTTTCCACACCAAATATTTCCCTTTAAATGTAATATATAATTTACAATTACAATTTAAAGCCAAAAAAATTTTAACATTTCACAAGATTCTCAGTAATTTAGAAACTTGCTCAGGAGAGAATTCACTCTGCTTTGCAAATGGTTGTAGTATATATTTTATTACAGATTATGAGCTGCTAACATTGTTCACAAAGGTCAAATATGAGTGTTTATGTTCTGCTGAATCTTATAAACAAAATGTGTCCTTATTCTTTGAAAAGAAAAATGTATTAAAGAAGAAAATTGCATTGTTCTTAATTCCTCAGATAAAAATGCTACTAAACTGCCCCTATGAAAACATTTGAGGTTAGAGTTTTGTCACTTTCAATCCAGATGCGTGTATTTTGGGTACATTTTCTGAGCACCACGTGATCATAAAGTAACCTAAAATAACAATGGAAGAAAACTAAGTTCTGCTGATAAAATACACTTTACTTTTTATGTGGTGTTAATGAAAGGACTTAGATGGAAAATAAAATCTGTCTTAGCTTAAGAGAGAAACACAAAGACATTTCCCTTCTGGACAACAGATTTTGGCACTGCAAGATCAAAGAAACAATTTTATCTGCATTGTGACTATAGACCAAAAAATTTTTCAGTATTCCTGTCTCCATGCTAGAGTTTATGTGTCTTTAATGGCATTTAAATTATAGCCCCTCTGTAGCCATGCAGTCAAAACACCACGTCATCTGATGAGACACCATATTATAATCTGTCAGTATGTCATTTTAAAACCCTTCCATACTGTACTTGTCCTCATTTTTCTCTTTTGCTAGAAAAAAATTGAGCAAATTGTCTTTTAAACTGGGTTTACGAGTTGACCTAGTCAAGCGAGACAAAAAGATTACTTTGCTTTATGTTATTTTAATTTAATTTAAACCAATTTATAGATTTTTTTCCCTTTTTTTTCTGCAATACCTCTCCACATTTTTAAAAATAAATTTATTTATTTTTATTTTATTTATTTTATTTTCGGCTGTGTTGGGTCTTCCTTGCTGCATGCGGGCTTTCTCTGGTTGCGGTGAGCGGGGGCTACTCTTCGCTGTGGTACGCGGGCTTCTTATTGCGGTGGCTTCTCTTGTTGCGGAGCACAAGCTCTAGGTGCGCGGGCTTCTGTAGTTGTGGCTCTTGGGCTCTAGAGCACAGACTCAGTAGTTGTGGCGCACGGGCTTAGTTGTTCCACGGCATGTGGGATCTTCCCGGACCAGGACTCGAACCCCCATTCCCTGTCTTGGCAGGCGGATTCTTAACCACTGTGCCACCAGGGAAGCCCCTCCTCCACATTTTTGTTTGTTTTTAGCATTATCATCTTTCTTATATATGACATGATGCATGGTATACTATAGACACATATTAAATGAAAATCAAGAATGTGTGTCCATTAGGGAATTATAGCTAAAATATTTTTTCCTCAAAACAAAGTGTTTTATATCAGTTTAAACTGATATATAAGAGAGTGACTATTACATATAAGTGAAAGGGGCTGTAATCTGAATTCTTTTGTAGCACACAATGCAGATGGTGTGTTTCAAATGTCACCAGAGAGACAAGTTTTAATTTGAATGTGTACTTGAATAGAATGTTTATTATAATGACAACAATAAAATTAGCAGTTTATTTAGAATATTCCTGCAGATATAAAAATGAGATGTTACATTTCTACAGAAGTGGTGAGCTTTTCCTTACATATAGATATAAGCAGGAACATGCAATCAGTGATCTTTTACCTTTTTTGCTACCCAATGTTATATATATTGTTAAATAGTTATTACAGGTGTTTAAAAAAGTGAAACTTATTTTGTCTAGGAGCATACATTTGATTGGTAACTGATGGATAACTTCGCTTTCATGCTTCAAAAATACATGAAGCTTCAAGCATTTTCAAGCAGATTTAAATAATTTGAAAAGATAATGAACTTTTAAATCATATTGAGTTGCAAGATGCTTGTTTGAGAATAAGTGACTTTAATGTGCCCATGGGAGACATTTATGTGGTTATTTTTTGTTTTGTTTTTTTAAATTTAAGTGGCAGTACTTCAGTTAAGCTCCAACTTTCCGCAAACAGGTATACTTTAATATGTATCTGTTTGGGGAAAAGCCATCTACTGCAAATAAATTCATTCTTAAGCTTCCAATTTTGACCAACTTTTGTTCCTAATATTTTTGTGTAGAAAATCACACATTATGTATGCTACACATAGAGTAGGAAGGAAGGGAATCACCGGACATATGGTAGCTTTGAAGAATAAGGTCTCTTTTACCACCTGGAAATGCCAGGGATTCTTCAACATATTTTAACTTACCTGAGGAACTGCAGTTGGTTCATTGAGAAGGGGCACAAACTTAATACATCACTTTTTCATGGAATCAGAATTGGATGTCTCCACAGTTCGTTGACAATTGACAAGAAATCGTGGCAAATATTTTCCCATCAGATTTTGATGTAGCTAAATGGGGCCATTTTAATTTGAAATATATATTTTTCTTGTATTGGGGCTAAAAATATAATGATTTTTAGGGGCAAGAGAACAGTATAGAATGAAAAATTCTCCTTATGTGTAAAGTAGTTAATTACATATCCCCATTCTCTTCTGCCTCAAACCCCAAGATATAGCCTAGAAATATCTTGGGGAGTCTATTATTTGATAAATACAAAAGATTACATGCAATATAATGAACATTTGTAAAACTACTATCCAATTTGAGAATTAGAAAAGTACCAAAATGATGCCTCTCCTCTATCTCCCCCCTTCCCCAGAAGTTGCTATTATCAAGGCTGCCACAGAAAGTTGTGCAAAGTGTGCACTTTACAAATTTAAGAGATGCTGACCCTCATATCCAGCTGAGCCTCATGTGAATTATGCCCCTTGAAGTGTGCAATGTGTAACCTACACAGATTTGCACAATGGCTCTGCCACTTTCATGGGCTGCTTTGAGATTCTCTTCATATACCGGATAGTTTTGTTTTTTTGAGCTTTATAAAAGTAACACTTTCTATGTGGTCTTACTAGAACTAGTTTTTTTTCTTTTTACTCAAAATTATGTTTCTAAGAGTTATATACATTGTTGCATATAGTTGAATGTTTTTGCACTTCACTTCAGTGTAGTTTTCTGTTGTGTCCATACTCTCAATTTATTTTTCTCTTCTCTTCTTTGACTTTGGGTTGTTATCTGCTTGGCAATTACACACGCTGTTGCTGTAAATATCCTTGTATATGTCTTTTGGTATGCATGGGCAAGAAATGCTCTAAGGTATGTACTAGAATAGGAGTTTCTGAGTCTTAAGGTTTGTGTGTGGATTAAGGTCATATATGTGAAAAATAAAACTTTAAACTCCTATGTAAATAATATTATTATTTTGGGCTAGATAGGGCTTTCTTTAAAAGACACAAAAAGTTTCTAATACTTGCAATATGTGTACAAGTACTATTTGTGGCTCTGCATCAATTCCACTGATAAGTAGCTATTTGGGTGGTTCTATAAAATGCCTGGCTTGCTGAAACAATCAGTTAATCATTCTATCCAGATCCATTAGCTAGAAGATGAAGCAAAGCCAGAAACCCTTTTGGTTATCTTAACCTGGATTAAATGTATTTACTTTAAATTTAGGAAAGAAGGATTAAAATTAGAGGATTCAGCCAAAGCAAAAATGACCTATTTTACTCCCCTTTCCATGCCCTGTTCAATCCATTCAAGTTATTTTTGGAGATACTGAATATACGCACCAAAAACTGAAGATTGCGATTACAACTTTAAATATAAGGAGGCAGAAAAACATAGAGCAAATTATTAGATCGCAAGATGTTTTATGGTGTAAAATACACATAATGTAAACTTTAAACATTTTTAAGCGTACAGTTCAGTGGCTTCAAACATATTCACATTGTTGCGCAATCATCACCACCATCCATCTCCAGAACATTTTTCATGCTCTTAAACTGAAACTCCACACCCATTCAAAAAAATTCCCATTCCCCCTTCCCCCACTGTCTGCTGGCAACCACCCTTCTACTTTTTGTCTCTATAAATCTGACTACTCTAGGCACGTCAAGAAAGCTGAATCATACAGTATTAGTTCTTTTGTGACTGGCTTATTTCACTTAGAATAATGTCTTCAAGCTTTATCCATGATATAGCAGAACTTTCTCCTTCTTTTAGGCTGAATAGTATTTATTCAGTATTAACAAAATGTATAGACTACATTTTGTTAATCTATTTTCTATTGATGGACAGTAGGCTGCTTCCACCTTTTGGTTATTGTGAGTAATGCTGCTTTGAACATGGGTGTACCAGTATCTACTTGAGTCCCTGCTTTCAATTCTCTTTAGGTGTGAAGATTTTTCAAGAACCCCCATGAATCAGCATCCTGGGCAGCTACTCCTCTAGGTGTTAAAAGAAAATCCTAAGAATACATTCTTTAGATAGAAAGAAGGAAGGATAGAGAAAATACACTTTTTATACTTTTTTTAATTTTACATTATTTTTCTGTTACTTAAATGCATTCATTTCATCTAGGAATAAAAACTAGATATTGATATAATATCCAGGTTGCTATACTCCAATAATATGAAATTGCTTGAGTTTTAACTACAGGTATAATGTTGATACTTTGAAGGATGCATTTTAGATATGCAATTTTTCTCAAGCTACTTCTATTAATAACAGGTTACACTTGTGTGGAATACTAATCTTCACAATACTTTACCTTATTAATATTTAGCAGAACTCACAATGTAATGATTACTTGACACATAAGCTGGTAGGTAAGTAGGAAGACAGCTAGATAGTTAGATAGATAGATGATAGATAGATAGATAGATAGATAATCAGTCAGTAATACCGGCTCAACCCTTTCATACCCATTTTATAGAAGAGGAAACTGAGGTTTTGAGAGGTTAAGTGTTCAAGGTCCTTTGATTACAAATCAGCAAAGTCAAAGATCAAACTCAGGTCTTCCTGGTACCAAAGTCCATTTAACTGTGATAGAGTCTGTCCTCCCTTAGCTAACCTAATCCCTACCCAAACACCATGAGGTATACTAGGGTGTTGGCAGCCTTTCATTTTCTCTTGAGGAATGAAATTATGGAGGTTCCATCTTTTTTTTTTCTTTTTTTAATTTTAAAAAATTTTAACTTTTTATATTATATTGGAATATAGTTGATTAACAATGTGTGTTAGTTTCAGGTGTACAGCAAAGTGATTCAGTTATACATATACATGTATCTATTCTTTTTCAAATTATTTTCCCATTTAGGTTATTACATAATATTGAGCAGAGTTCCCTGTGCTATACTGTAGGTCCTTGTGGATTATCCATTTTAACTATAGCAGTGTGTACATGTCAGTCCCAAACTCCCTAACTATCCCTTCCCACCATCCTTCCCCCCTGGTAACCATAAGTTCATTCTCTAAGTCTGTGAGTCTATTTCTGTTTTGTAAATAAGTTCATTTGTATCATTTCTTTTTAGATTCCACATATAAGCAATATCATACGATATTTCTCTTTCTCTGTCTGACTTACTTCACTCAGTCTGACAATCTCTAGGTCTATCCATGTTGCTGCAAATGGCATGATTTCATTCTTTTTTATGGCTGAGTAATATTCCATTATATGCATGTATCACATCTTTTTTTTTTTTTTTTTTTTTTTTTT
>NW_006771793.1:377027-448471 GCF_000442215.2 Lipotes vexillifer
CCCTGCATCGGCAGGCGGACTCTCAGCCACTGCGCCACCAGGGAAGCCCTCACATCTTCTTTATCCATTTCTCGGTCGATAGACATTTCGGTTTCTTCCATGTCTTGGCTATTGTAAACAGTGCTGCAATGAACATCGGGTGCATGTATCCTTTTGGACCATGTTGTTCTCTAGATATATGCCCAGAAGTGGGATTGCTGGATCATATGGTAGCTCTATTTTTAGTTTTATAAGGAACCTCCATACTGTTCTCCATAGTGGCTGCACCAACTTACATTCCCACAGACAGTGTAGGAGGGGAGAGGTTCCATCATTTGATAAGAATTTCATAGCTGATAGTTGGTATAGCAAAAACTCAGGTCCTCTGATTCATTTTTTAACATATGCTTCCCATGGGTGCCATCAGTTTTTGTTGAAGTTAATATACAGCATTTTCCCCCCAGAGATAAAGTCTGAACCCTCTCCATGGAATGTATATTTTTGAAACTACGTAAAGGATAAAACCTGCCCTGTGCCATACTTCTTTTACCTAGAGAACAAGTATCAAATTTTAGATTTGTTGAGTTTGAGAGCGGATCTCCATCATCTGGACCTTAATCTCATTACACTTAAGACAATTTACTGCAAGACGTTTCCTTAAGTATAAGGTTACAGCACATGTGTCTTTTGTAGTATTAAACATATTTTTAAGCTTAGATACAATCCTGCTAGTACTGATCTGATATAGTAGGAATTTCATGGGTGCTTTTAATCTGGATCTCTTAAGGGGTTGCCACCTCAGTTCACCTTTATTAGCAACTCCCAGTAATATCACTTTTTAGTAGTTTCCAACATGGTGATCATCTATCCACAGAAAAATTCAGTGCTTATCACTAGATATATTTGTAATTTAGCCAGGTTTGAATTTTAGTGAATAAAAATGTCATTTGTGCAACACAGGGGGAAATCCCCTAAAGTTAACTACTTACTATCTTTTGGATTAATCCAGTTTGTGTCAAAGAACTGGACAGCAGTTTCCATACACTCGTATGCAAATGAACAGGTACAAATGTGATTAATTGAACTTTCATTTTGTCTGGCCTAAAAATTGCACCCTGTAGTCACCTCATCAAAACATCTTTGCCCCTTTTAGTTCAATGTCTTTCCAAAAAGAAAGGGGAGAAATGCACTGTAAATGTTAAAATACATAATTGTATAAACGAAGTGCTTTTAAAAAATCTAGACCCTTACCTTCCTAGGTTTCTGCTAAGAAAATGGATATCATATCCTCTTATTACAAGTGTATTTGTTATCACCTCTTCCACCATGGGGCTTCATTTCAGCCTAGAGACTCCTGTATACTAATCTCCCACTAATGCCTGTGCCCGAACAAGCTCTCATCCACGCCCCTATGGTCCTTCTTTCCTGGAGTATGAATTATTAAGTAAGCTTTACTTTTATCCAATTGATTTCACTTACTCCACATTTCAGTTTTATTAGCATAAAAGAGAGCAGAGCTTAATCATTACTTAAACCTAAAATAAAGGAATTAAAAAAATATTTTGTTGGTAAAAGATAATAATTTTGAACTGTTTTCAGATGCAAGCAAAATAGAGCTCACCAGAGAAAAATAGAAACATACCTATGTTTATAGTTTTAGTATGTACACATTTTAAAAATTCAAACATTCTGAAATATTAGGACAATTTCATTTCCAAAGGAGAATGGTTATTTGTCCTCACTTTCTCCATTTAAAATAATAAAATTTGATTTCGTTATGATGGATTAACTAATTGCATAGTCTTTTTCCATACAAGGTTGAGCTAGTTATCTCTGTCATCCACTTTGCAAAAAAAATCTGCCATTAAAAAGAAAAAAATCTGCCATTTACCGCTGATATAGTCATTCATGTTTGGAAGGGTTACATTCTGATTCTTAGAAGACATTTCTCCAGAGCCTGTTTTCAAGGTTGTGAAGTGGCTCTTCTTTTACAGTGATACTCTTCTTGTCACTTCCAAATATTCACTGTACAAAGGTACACAAAAAGTGAGACCCTGAATGTTCTTAAAAACTTTGAACATTTTGAAGGTAAGACATATATTCTAAAAAATATATGAGGGTAGGTGAGTAAAAGAAGGCTTTAATTTAAAAATTATGAAGGTAGTCACGAAGGCAGAGAAAGGGAAAGAACAATATTGGAAAATAAGCGGGTTCTATGACTGTCATCACTTAGGAAATATGAGGATCTAATGGGAAGGGGAAGATAAAGCTTATACATGACATTAATTTATTTCTGAAAAGAATTCACTACTTACAGCAAGGCAATGATATTATTTTTAAAATATACATACAGGTATGTTACCAAAATATTGATATATGTGATACACAGACACATCAAAACCATCAATGCAATAATCCCCTTGCTTCTTTGAAACAATCACTATTACACACAATGAATTTCATTTTTTGAATTCAATGTTCTGGTAGACATTGTAGTAATTTCCAGAATTTGGTCACTCTTCTTTACAGTGGTAATTTGGTTTGGCCTAAGTCAACTGTATTGATCCACTATGAGTTACATATTTAGATTTGAAAGTAGCTGGAATTTTCGAATATGGTCTAAGCCCAGAGTATTTTCTTTTCTTTTTGACTTATCTGTTCAGAAATGGATTTCTACAAAATTCTGTTAGTGCATTTTACAACCTATTACTAGAAACTGTATTTTAATATTTTTTATTGGCCTATATTGTAGAGGTGCTAATGTGTTACCAACCAAATGAATTATATATAATTCTGGGGGAAGAGCACAATTTCTGGTTAAAAATGAAGGGCACACATGGGTTATTTGACATGTAAGTCTTCAAGAAATGCAATACTGTGTAAAGACTGGTGAATCTCAGTCTGTAAAGAAAGCTTTTTCAGCTTTTCATGCAGCTGGCTGCAGCAAAGTCTGGCAAGGAATGAAGGGGAGGAGGGGAGAGACAGGGATGGGAAAAATAAATGATATTTGGGGGTGGAGGTAGGCAGGGGGGACTCTCTATAAGCAGCTTTTCTTGTTCCTTAATTTCTTGACCATTGAACCAACCATTTAAAGGAGACCTGCAACTCTTTTTTTTTACAATTTTTTAAAATTGAAGTATAGTTGATTTACAATATTGTTTTAATTTCTGCTGTATGGCAAAGCAACACAGTTATGCATATATATACATTCTTCTCCATATTCTTCCATTATGGTTTATCCCAGGACGTTGAATATAGTTCCCTGTGCTATACAGTAGGACCTTGTTGTTTATCCATCCGAAATATAATAGTTTGCATCCACTAACCCCAAACTCCTACTCCATCCCTCCCCACACCTCCCCCTTGGCAGCCCCAAGTCTGTTCTTCGAGTCTGTTTCTGCTTCACAGATAGGTTCTTTTGTGCCTTATTTTAGATTCCACATATAAATGCAACTCTTTTTAACAATTACCTTTCTCATGTACCGGTGGCCTTTTGAACATTCTAGAATTTCATATTCAACTTAGAATTGCTCTCTTAAGTCTTAGACATTATATACTGTTAGGTGACTTGGAGAGCAAGTTTCTGTGTTTGTTTAACACTGTCTTCCACTTGGTGATGAGCTGTGTGAGTGTGGACCACGTGACTCAGTCTACAAGGACCTCACGTGGGACAGAGAGTGGAAGGGAAATAGAGTGGTCTTCTGATGTTATTTTTTACATCTGTATAATTCTTCCAATCAGTCTTTAAAGCTCTGTCTCTTCTTTCATCTTTCTCATTGAAACAATTCATGTCAAAGAAAGCATTTTAGGGGCTTCCCTGGTGGCGCAGTGGTTGAGAGTCCGCCTGCCGATGCGGGGGATACGGGTTCGTGTCCCGGTCTGGGAGGATCCCACGTGCCGTGGAGCGGCTGGGCCCGTGAGCCGTGGCCGCTGAGCCTGCTCGTCCGGAGCCTGTGCTCCGCAATGGGAGAGGCCGCGACGGTGAGAGGCCCACATACCGCAAAAAAAAAAAAAAAAAAAAAAAAAAAAAAAAATTAAAATAATTAACTAAAATTCCAGGAAAGAAAGCCCAAAAACCCCAAAAAAAAAAAAAAAAAAAAAAAAAAAGAAAGCATTTTAGGAAGGACAAGAAACCAACTGTTGCTGTAGCACACAGTGACCACATGAAATATATACAACAGCCCCCCGTGAACTCTTTGTAGAAAGTGTCCATACTTCTGCTACCTAGCAAATAGGGTCCAAACTTCCTACCACGGTGTGGAAAACTCTTTATTTTCTGAGCTCAGGAACTTAGCATCTTCAAACATCTTCTTTGCCTCTCTCCCCATCTTATATTCCAGCCCTACCTATCTAATACTTGAGTACCATTTCCCTAACATGTGAATTGTTATGCCCTGTTGCCTTTTCTTAAAATCCCTTTCTCAAAAAAAAAAAAAAAATCCCTTTCTCAGGGGGAGGGATAGATTGGGAGTTTGGGATGGACATGTACACACTACTGTATTTAAAATAGGTAACCAACAAGGACCTACTGTATAGCACAGGGAACTCTGCTCAAAATTCTATAATAACCTAAATGGGAAAAGAATTTGAAAAACAATAGATACATGTATATGTATAACTGAATCACTTTGCTGTATACCTGAAACTAACACAACATTGTTAATCAACTATACTCCAATATACAATTAAAAAATAAAAATAAAACATATTTCAAAAAAAAACCCTTTCTCCTTGGAACACCTCTATCCATTTCTGTTTATGGATAATTTCTACTCATCTATTTATTTATTTATTCATTTTTATTTTCTTTATTTGTTTTTAAGTGAAGTATAGTTGATGTACGATATTATATAACTTACAGGTGTACAATATAGTGATTCCAAATTTTTAAAGGTTATATTTCATTTATTGTTATTATAAAATATTTACTATATTCCTTGTCTTCTACAATATATCCCTGTAGCTTATTTTATACTTAATAGTTTGCATGTATAATCCCCTACCCCTGTATTGTCCCTCCTCCCTTCCTTCTCCCCACTGATAACCACTAGTTTGTTCTCTTTATCTGTGAGTCTGCTTGCCTTTTGTTATATTCACTAGCTTCTTGTAATTTTTAGATTCCACATGTGAGTAATATACTGTATTTGTCTTTCTCTGCCTGACTGATTTCACTTAGCATAATGCCCTTCAAGTCCTTCTATGTTGCTGCAAATGGCAGAATTTCATTTGGTTTTTTTATGGCTGAGTAATATTCCACTGTGTATATGTACCACATCTTCTTTATCCATTCCTCTGTTGATGAACACTTAAGTTGTTTCCATGTCTTGCCTATTGTAAACAGTGGTACAATGAACATTGGGGTGCATGTGTCTTTACAAATTAGTGTTTTGGAGTTTGTTTGTTTTTTGGATATTTACCCAGCAGTGTAGTAGCTGTGTCATGTGGTAGTTTTATTTTTAGTTTTTAGAGAAACTTCCACACTGTTTTCCATAGTGTCTGCACCAATTTACATTCCCACCAGCAGTGTACAGGTGGTCCCTTTTATCCACATCTTTGCTAACATTTGTTGTTTGTGTTCTTTTTAGTGATAGCCATTCTGGCAGGTGTGATATGATATCTCATTGTGGTTTTGATCTGCATTTCCCTGATGATTTGCGACGTTGAGCATCTTTTCATGTGCCTGTTGACCATCTGCATTTCCTCTTTGGAAAAATGTCTATTCAATTCTACTGCCCATTTTTTAATCAGGTTGTTTACCTCTTTAATGGACAAGAATTGTTCAAAACTTTCCAGAGCATTCTCAGGGACTTAATATTTAGAGAAAAGAGACTATTAAAATGGAAAAAGATGTAGGGATTATCCAGTCCAGTCTTTGCATTTTGCAGCATGGAGAGAAAATATTACCCAAAGTCATAGAGTGATATGGTGGGCCCAAAACCAATTGCCTATCTCTTGCCAGTCTCTCCAGTGGTGATCACATCAGTCTTCAATTCAGATAATTCTCGAATTAAACTTTGGACATGTGTTAGCCTATCTGAGTCTAAATTTAAAATTGGGAATGAAATGGATAATCCAGGATAGTTCCTTTCTTTTCTTCTTTTTGTCATCTTTTCTGATTCCCAGTTCAGTGTTTAGTCTCCATACCTTGTGTTCTTACCTTCAGAGAGAACTGGGGACTCCCAGAACATCTGAAGACAGTAGTGAGAACTCAGGCTGTGGCTTAGATTTTTGGTGTTGTTCAAAGTGTATATCACCACTTATGTCCAGCTGGGTACTTACTTATGTCCAGCTGGGTACTTTGGGCAGGTTTTACTCAACTGCTGTGCCTCAGCTTCTTCACTTGTAAACTGTGCATAATTTTACCATATTTAATTCATTCAAACATGCTTAGTGGGAGCTTTCAGTCCTAGGCTCTGGGGATTTATCAGTGAACCAGACAACGAAAACTTCTGCTCTCTTGGTGGTGAATTCTCATGCTAGGGGACAGACAATCAGCTGATAAGTGACATGGGCCCTCTGCTTCCTCCACCTATAGTGAGGTCTTCCTTCTTCTTGGAATTTTCTTCCTATACATGGACAAAGGGCTAGCCCCTTCCCAGAATTTAAGATTCGTATTTAAAAGTCACCTTTACTGGATACCAACTTTAAATTTCAATCCCACCATTGTCACATCTTTATTCCCTTTTCTGCCTGATTGTTTTAAAATCTTTGGTCCTTAATGCTAACATACCCTATCTTTACTTATTTGTCTTGTTTATGTTACATCTTCCTCACTAAAGGGTAAACTTCAGGAGGGGAGAGACATTTGTCTGTTTTATCCTCTACTCTGTCCCAAGGCCCTAGAATGCAGCTGGCATCTATCAGGGGTTTGTGATCTATTTATTAAATGACTGCATTCAAATCTAACATAATGTCCTATGGTGATATCTGCAATTAAGCAAAATTGAGAAAATGGATAGAGAGAGTAACCAGGGTACTATTTTATTTTATTTTTTGTATGTGTGTGTTCCAATAAAACTTTATTTACAAGAGCAAACATTGGGCTGAACTTGGCCAGTGGGTTGTAGTTTCCTGACCCCTGTTTAGCACAGACTGTGGCATCACACTGGCCAAGACTGAATCCCAGCTTAGCTCCTGACTAGTCCTGCCAACTTGGATACTAATTTTGATAGAGTGGTGAGGGAAGTCCTCTCTCAAAAGGCCATCTTTGACAAGAGACATGAATGAAGTGAGAAAAATGAGCCATGGGGTAACTGATGGCTAAATATTCTAGACAGAAGAAACCATACGTGCAAAGGCCATGAGGTCATTCGTATTTGGCACATTCTATTAACAGCAGGAAGACGTGTGTGACTGGAGCGGAGTGAACAAGGAGAAGAGAGCTAGGCGACAAAGTGAGAGGAATTATCCAGACTGTTGATGTAAACCTTGATGAGGATGTAGATTTGATAATAAGAGAGCCTGCCAAATTCAGGTGTTGAGAGATGTTGAGAGAATTAACACACATAGCTGAATGTATATCTGATGTATACACAATATTCAGTACAAGTTACTTACTGTATGCCATGGATAGATTCATGGTTATAGGTCAAAGAAAAGAAACACAACAAAATGAATGCTCAATTTTCTTCCCAATCTACAGCCCTTATGACAACAACAGCTCAACACCAAGAAGGCAACGTAGGATAGAAAGGGACACGAGGAAAGTTTTACCTAAGAAAATACATAAAGAATAATAAAAAGAGAAGTCCTAGGCTTATTTTTTAAAAGGCATATCATGCATAGCCATCCCACTCATAGAACATGAAACATTTTTTTGAAATTTATTTTATTGAAGTATAGTTGATTTAAAACATTGTGTTAATTTCTGCTGTACAGCACAGTGATTCAGTTATACACACACACACACACACACACACACACACACATTCTTTTTCATATTCTTTTCCATTATGGTTTATCACAGGATATTGACTATAGTTCCCTGTACTTTACAGTAGGACCTAGTTGTTTATCCATTCTATGTGTAATAGTTTGCATCTGCTGACCCCAAACTCCCACTCCATCCCTCCCAACCACCCATCCCCCTTGGCAACCACAGTCTCTTCTCTTTGTGAGTCTGTTTCTGTTTTGTAGATAACAGAACCAGAAACATTTTAGTCCTAGTCTGTGTTACGGATTTTTCTGCACTTATGCTCATAATATATAGCAGTATTTTATCAAATAACCAATCAGTGAAATGAAAATAGTTTCCTGTCACAGAATTTGTCTACTCCAAACTACTGTTTGGTCTCACAAACACACCAAAACATTACCAGGCAGATCATGTAACCTCTATAAACTATCCACCTTTGGAGGAAATGATTTATCACTATTGATAATCTCAACCCAAATTCTGGGTATGTTTATAATCATCCTCAGCAAGAGGGTACATCGTAGCATTAAAGACTGTGCTTTATTATATACCTTATTGATCAATATTTTCTATTAATAATTTTCTACATTCAGCATATTCTCTGGAATTTTCAATAAATATGATGGCATTTCTGAAAAGAACATTTTCAAATCACCTAATAATTCATTGTCAAGGTGGCCACAGATTCAATGTAATACCAGAGCATGCCTTTCAGCCTCACCAGAGAAAGGAAGCTGCTTTTTCAAAAGACTCCAAATAGGAGTCTTGGGCCTTTCTTATACTTCATTATTTAGTCTATTTCTATGTATGATAGCGAGAATCTAATCTATTTAGCAGATTTTTAAAAACTGAAGTATAATTAATTTACAATGTTGTGTTAGTTTCAAGTGTACAGCTAAGTGATTCAGTTATACATACATACATATATATGTATACATATAGATAGATAGATAGACACATTCTTTTTCATATTATTTTCCATTATAGGTTATTACAAGATATCTAGCATATTTCCCTGTGCTATACAGATTTTACTTGTCAAGTTTAAAAAGCATGTGCTATATTTAATCCCAAAAAGAGTTCTAGAAATTGGTCCAAAAATTCACATAGAGTTGATAGAATATGTAGGCTTTTAATTATTTTGCTTGTCCAAAAGGCACGGCAATGGGCACACTGCCTACTATACATTATAAATTAATTCCATTTGTCCTGAAAACGTGTTCATATTTCAGGACTTTGAGTATGGGCTGCTCTAATTAATTGCTATGTTGTAACTCAGGCCCGTGTACCTCTATGGGGCTGAATTTTTCCAGCCTGTAATTATACCCTCAGCAGACAGCCAGGAGCTGCAGACAAGGGCTCCTTCGCGTGCTCAGCTGCCTCTCAGCTTCCTTGGAGACAGACTTTCTGTTTCTAATGGATGTGCTGAGTCCTCCTTGAGACAAAAAATGCCTGGCCAGGGACCAGGCACCTCTCTAGGTCAGAGGACTTGCTCTGGCCCTTGGCCCTACACCTGAAAGCTGTCACTTGAACCCTGGAAGAGAGCTAAGAGATCCCTTGGAATATTCCTTAGAAGAAATGAACTATATCCAGTATCTTGTAATACCTACAATGGAAAAGATTCTGAAAAAAATTTATATATACATATATATCTGAAACACTGTGCTGTACACCTGAAACTAACACAACATTGTGAATCAACTATACTTCAATTAAAAAAAACATAAATACATAAGGGAAAAAAGAAACAGAAATGAACCCACCCCGAAATCAGCCCCTTTAGGTTACATCCTCACAGGAGCCTGAAGTGAAGGAATATCGTTAGGTGAGCACAGCCATCTCTGGCCTTGACAGCACAAAGGGTCAGCGGCTGTCATCTTGCAATTGGCTCTCAGAGTCATCTTACTAGGTGACTGGTCTGTTTTAAATGGAAGGAAAATGATTTTTAATTTGGCTATTCCTCATTTAGAATAAAAAAAGTATTCTATCTGACCTTTTCTAAGTATCTTCCTTTCACTTAATAAAATGATGCAGGAAAATCGCTTTCAATGAATTATGCATTCAAACAACCCAACTTAACTGTCACCTATTACTTCTTTTATTTCTGGGAAATCTACTCCCTCAATCTTCTTATCAAGGATCACAGATATAAAAAAAACTAACACACCGTTTTGTTTATGGATTCTTCTCATAGTTGTAGAGGCAAAAATGGGGCCACAACTCTGTCACAGGAGAGGACAGGGGCCAAGGACAGCTTCTGATGTCTGATGAAGCACAGACTCTATTGAAGAGTCGCAGACCTCTGTGATGAGCTTTGTTGCTGGTCTGAAAAGACTTCAGAAAATTTGTTTTTTCATCTTTATGGACTTCCCACTTCTCATATTCCACTCTTCTAGATATTTAGAATAGTTTTGTATTTTAAGAATCCAATGATCTACACGTTGGTGTATTACAGATTTGGTTGGAGGTGAAAGGCAAGAGGGAAAGCCATAAATAGCAAAATCCGAACTTTTGTCATAGCTACTCCATAACCTAAATGTCTATATTAATAACACATGTTGGTAAACATCTCGCACAATATATTGTTACGTATCTCTCATGTGGATCAAATGAAACTTGAGCTTTTGATCTTTTTGAATATCAGTTCAATAATGGGAAGATATATTGAGAAAATACAATTTTAAGGTCCAATGTATAGTTCTGCAGGTAATGCTTTCTTCTGTTTCCAAGTTATATTTCCCCTTCTTCCTTCCAAATAATGAAAAATAAGGTAGCTATTTTTGGAGAAGAAACAGGAGGAGGGGGAGAGTCAGGGGAGGGGGAGAAGGAAGGAAGAAAAAGTATCCAGGGGTTTAAGGATTAAAGGAATAAAAGTTTTTATTTATTACAAAACAGAAAGCATTCCACTGCTAGTCCCAGAAAAAAATAGCAAAGAAAAAATTCATTAAGCATCCTTGCCCTTCAAAATACAAATGAATGGAGGTTGATGTTTTATGACATTAAGATCAAATGTACTTGCCAGTGGCTTTGGGGTGGATGGGCAGGGAGGGCTGGACAGGAGATTCACTGTCCCTGTGGCACCAGTGTGATGACATTGATCCGAAGGACCTGGGAAGTTCTAGGTGCTTAAATGCATTTTGGGGGGTGGGGATTGAACCTGTGCCCCCGGCAGTGGAAGTATGGAGTCTTAACCACTGGACCACAAGGGAAGTCCCTTAAATGCATTTTTTAAAACCAAAAGGTAAAGGAGATTAAAACCTATTAGGAGATACATGATGTTATAATGAAAGATTGTACAAATCTAGGTGTTATCTTTTGGCTAAAACAAAATAAAAATAAATTCATATGATGAACCAAAAAATAGAAAGAGCCTGGAGCAATAATGACAGTCCTGAAAGTTGGAAAAAGAAGTGTAGCCTCATGAGCTTCTCGGAGCACCTGAAAGAAGAGGAAATGATGATTGAAACTGGTCCCCGCTTGTGACTGTGAATTGACTCCGGGCTCTAACTCTATATTTTTAGTGGGTTTCAGGCAAAGTCACTTAAATTTTCTAAGCATCCATTTCCTCTTTTATGAGATAAAGTGTTTTGATTAGACTAGGTGAAGAAAAAAATCAAAATATTGGAGTTTAAGTACTAATTTATTTTGATAGGAAACATAATCCTAGAATATTCTTTATAATAAAAGAAATATCAATAGAATGAGCTGGAATCATTTGTCAACATTACTTCATGAAATCATCATTAATTTTAGAGTTACTTTTTAAGATTTCTTCTTATGAGAGAGCGTATGCTTATGTTTTAGCTAAACTGGAAATAATCCAAATTTATGATCACTTTCAGTTAATAATCTGTAATCGAAGTATTGCAGAACCATTTACTTAAAGTATAATATGTGCTCTATTTGGTATCAACCTCTCACATTGATATTCCCTGTAACTAAACCATAGGCTTTCATAACTTTAAATTTCACAAATAAAAACAAAGATGAAGCAATGTTAAAGAGTTTTTTTAGTTTGTTTGTTGGTTTGTTTTCCCTTTTTTTTAAGATGAAATTGCTGTTAGGATGGTAACATGCCCATTTAGAAATCTTCCCCTTTCCCTCTCTCCCTCCCTCCATCTCTTTTTTCCTTTCTTTATTATGTTATTTTACTAAGAAAACAATTTATGCAAGGGTAGCTTTAGATGGAAAAATATTTTATCAATTTGTATTTGGGGCTTTGATATGCCGTTGCTAAAATAGCAATAGAAGTTATCATTTGGTTTTCATGTCAACTTCTAAATCTAAGGGAAAAAATGGGTTGATCCTGTTTGGAAATATTAACTTCAGATTCTTGAAGACTTTCCCTATGTTTCCAATGTTTTGTAACTACTACCTGACTATACTCTGCTGAGAATTCCAAAGCAAGCTAGGAAGCCATAAAATAAGAGAAGGGCTGAAGCCTCCAAATTCAGCCATCTTCCTGCAGAAAGATATTTGAAAACAGCCCTGGCTTGTATTTTTATGTATCAATCTCTGAAATCTTTAAAAATATAAAAACCATGAGTGAGTATTGAGCAAATATTCCACAGGATGCATGCAAAAGTGTGAAAATAAATCAACTTAAATCAAATGAACAATCTTTATTCACTCAAATGTCTCTTCAAATAGAAATGTTCTGTTGCTCTTGGAATAACTTTAAGGACTTGATCTTAGTTTCATCAAGCATTTAAGTTTGAATTAAATGTATTCTCCCTCTCCCACCCCCACTATCCCATGGACACACACAAACTATCCTAAAGAAGAAATGTCATGTTTTGGAAAGATATACTATTTACAAGTATGTAAATATACTGAATTTTAGGAGACATCTGTTTTGGGTTTCTCAGTGTACTGTGTAGATTTTTTATCCCACTATTTCTCCCAAAGTATTCCAGATTTGTGATAATGGGTATACAGCTAATTTTGAAATTTTACTGTCCGTTTCAGTAATGTATGTTTAGTAACCACAGAGGTTTACAAAAATTGTACTTTCAATGTAAGATTGGCTTTAGCTAAAGTAAAAAGTTATGTTTAAAGCCATTAGGAAAACTGAGCCCTTTGCCATTCCTTCTGCCATATACGTCAAGCTATTTCCCATAATGGAAAGGGAATCTTGTTCATATCTTTTGCCTCCAAAGGACAGTTTTAACTTTTTGATACTAATGTTTTGTACCAAAGAAACGATAATATTTCTCTACAGTGCCCTCAGAGGTTTTCAGTAAAGTGTGGGAAAACTGTGGTAACTTAAAAGTGCTCATTGAAAAATATCTCATGGACTTAATCTTGTTAATTAGAATTACAGTCGTGTAGTTTCAGTCCATAGAATTGTGCTTTTATGGTTTCTTTTAAGTCAGCATAAGTTAGCAACGTTTTGTATCATTCAGGTGATCTTAACATAACTGGGGAGAGTGTAGAATTGAAAATGTGAAAGAAACTATTTTTAAATTAACATTTAGGTCAAAAACCCCATTTAGTAAAATATTTTGGTTACCCTAAAACATTGAAAATAATCGAAGGGATTTTTTGACAAGTAATTGCCAAAATTATTTTTCTTTTTCACCATAAAATAAAAGCTGAAAGTAGACTGAAACATACTATATTTTATAGCTCTCTTTCCAAATGACAGATTTTTCTCTGTAAATATCATTATGTAAAATATGCCTTCCCTGTGGAAAAGTATGTGGTATGGGGAGAAACTAATTGGAATGCTCAAATTAGTCAACATGTTTGAAACTATTTGGGGAATCCTTAGCCTTTTAGGTAACTATGCAATATAATTTGTTGATTTCTGTTCAGAATTTCTTCTTTTGAGCAATAAGCAGAAATCCAAAGTTACATTAAGAAATGCAACTTCAGGTATAATATGATGATCACAATGTAAACAGGCATCTCCCTGAGAAAGTTGTACTGAAAAATAAAATAAGAGTAATAATATGACAATGGAGTGATTATCAACTTTTTAGACACTGATAGAAGCTGAATTTAATAACAGCAAAAGAAGTGTTAGAAAATGAAGACTCTAGAATAAATTATGATATTTTTAAAGGCCTTTCTAACGGTATCTTTTGGGCAAAATATCTTCTAGCTAACATAATTTTAACAAAGAAAAAAAAAATCCAAGAAGGGTGGAACATTTTCCCTTAAGAACATTGTTATTGATAGCATCTTAACCATTAGTAAGTAAACCTTTGTGTTTCTTTAAATTGACTGTGGAGCTAATTTTCCATTTGCTGAGACTTTTTATAAATGTCAAGTTTATGTTAATGCGACTGATTTTTGGATAAACGTATCCCAGTATATAATCCAAACTCCACTGGGCCTTCAGAATTAATTGCCTTAGATGGTGGAAACATAAGCCAGGAAATCTGCCCCCAATCACTTTTTGGAATTGTCTTTAAATCCAGCCCCACTTATTTTTTAACCCTACTTTTTAAAGATTCTGAAAGATGACAACTTTCCTCTAATGATTCAATTTTCAGAAGAGCCGAAATATCCTTAACATTACGAAGTTTGGTGCACATAATGGTTGATCAGAGTGATTCACACAGACTGGAATGAAAAAATTAACACGAATTTTCACCTGTGTTTATGAAATAACTCTGAAAGTCATTTTGATGGACAGAATCAGATTATTATTATTATTTTTTTTACTGGACCTTTCCTCAATGGAGAAACAGTATGTGTTTAAAATATTTAGATACAAGACGGGGTGGAGCACAAAACTCACAGCCAGAGGTATGTTTTGGTAAGAGAAGAAGTAGAAAAGCTCATTTCTACGGAGGACTTTGGTCTACCCAGAGCACATTATGTAGGCTTTCACTAAATAAAACTTGGAAAAGTTAAAGAATAGGCTCCAAATTATTATACTTTCCATAGTACCCTAGTCTGGATCAGTAGAGACAACAGAAACATTTTCTAAAATGAGAATATTATTGGAAGAAGTATACAGTTGCTCAAAAAGTACATTAAGGTCTAGAAACATGTTCACGACTATAAGTTTTTAAAAAGTGTCATCTTTTTTATATTGTTAGAAGAAAGTATATGGTCTGTTGCATAGAAGAGTAGAATTCCTAACTTAATGAAACACCTTATTTAAGAACCAAAAAGAATTATTTGTCTGAAATTTGGCCCTTGGCATTGCTTGATATCAGTGATTCTGGTGGTGGCCAAGACCTCCGACGAGCACTAACTTTTTTGAATGTTTCCATGTTAACACTTTGGAGGATGACTAGCGTCCGTGACCGACTTTAGGTTCTAGATCATCCAGACGCATGGGGCCCCAACGTGGAAGTTAGCTGCTCTCACCCATGTTTCATCATCAGGTAAATGAGGGATGGATGGGGTGTAGACTGTGTCTGGTGGAGCAGCTGGATATAGACCTGTGCTCGAAAATTAAAGAAGACACAAGTAAACATTGAATGCCTACTGTATTCAAGGAGATGCGTTAGGTCCCCAGAGTCCATGGATGATTGAGAAACAGTTTCTGACCTCAAGGGTCTCACCGTCTAGTGGGAGAACAGACAAAGGAAGAGAAGCATTATCAACGTACCTTCATGCAATGATGGGTGTATCTATTTTTTATTTTTGAAAGTCATGTCGCATAGAAAAAGATTCAGTATTGAAACTAGAATTCTACACCTCTTGGTGTACTTGTCCTTAACTTACTATCCTTCCTTATTCTCCTCGCATTTTCAAGTTCAGTGGGAAATAGCAAATGGCCTTTAAGTCTTTTATATTGTCTTTTTGTGCAATTTTGATTTAAAAAATCCATAGCTAATAATTTGGCAACGAAAAGGTGTTAAAAATAGAAGCTAATACGTTGTATACATAGGATGATGAAAAGGGGCTGGGGTAGGGAGTAGAATTCTGTCACTGTTCGATAGCTTGTCCCCAAATATTCAGTGTATCTGAGTCTCTATGTCAATTGAGCATAACATTTCATGTTTTTAAAGAATAACTTTGTCTCCATCCTATGGCTATATGATGTGTTTATTTGTACAGTGATCACCATCTTTTCCATAAAGCAGTTAAGGTACATATGGGCATACGTATACTCTTATGCCTGAAATCCTTTGATATCTAATGGTTTTTTTCCCCCAAATCTATGTATTTGTAAATCCTTTTCCAGAAGATACGTAACAGTATTTGCATTTGTGTAATTTTCTCATCATTAAAAACATTAGCTTCATGGCTGGAATGTTGCAGCTGTTCACCAGCCTCCAGGCAACACTAAAAACTAGTTTTAAGACAGGAAACTTGGAAGAGTAGTGTATTTAATTGGAGTTTCAGAGAGGACATTAAAAAAAGCACCTACATTGACTTTGCTCTGAGATTATTTGTTTAATACCCTCACTGATTAAAAAATTGTAAGCTCTAGAGCCACTCTATTGTACATGGTAAATAAAGGTTGTTAAAAACAGTTCTACAAATGTGTCATTGTGTCAGTTTCCCTCTGCATTAGTCTCCAATAACCATTTATGATTAATACAGGAGAGAGGCTGCTTGTGAATTGAGTTCAAAAGGAATAATTCCGAAAACTATGGTACAGTTATCACATATCTTTGTGAGAAACTAGGTGTTTCTCCCTGGATTAGTGGTGGTGAGGTGTCCTTACAGGGTTGTAAATAGTAATTTCATAAAGATTGCTTAAATCAAATTATAGTTTTCCACTATTACCTAGTAACATCAAAGATGGTTTAACTCCATCTCTCATAGGCTTTCATTTATCATATGGTCCTTTTTGAAAATTTAAGCCATTTGATTTTCTGTAAATATGTCAATATGAAAGGAGAACAACCCAACAGTGAAGATTTGAAAATTTGGATAGAAGGAAACTTTCTTTCTTACTTTCTTATCTCTCTTTCTCTTTCTCTCTCTGTCTCTGTCTCTCTTTCTGGAGGTGTACTTTAATAGATACTAATGTCTGTGTAACAATTTTTGGAGGAGAAACAGTTATAAAGAATACAATGAGTAGTTTAAAAATTGTTAAAATATCTGGATATTGCTACACATTTAATAAGGAACATTCTTACAATGGTACAAACATAAAGTAATCTCTGAATGAAGTCTTTTGTCTTTTCTCTATTCAATTATGATTTCAACAAATTGAGTTGCCACATGGTCCTATTGTTCAAGGAACAAGCTGATCTATTAATATTTCTTTAAAAAAAAGTACTGTGAGTTGTTAACTAAATACTGGGGTTTTGCCTGTTTGTTCTTTTGAAATGTAGAATTTTAAAACATAGAATTTCATGTCTAGAAGAGGTCATTAATCAGCATTCAAAATCAGTGCATAAATTCCTTAGACAATTAATCCAAACATATCATATGGCATCTATCTGATGAATAACTGTGCTAAGGTATTTCATTTTCATAAGATTTATTGAGCAATGTGTTAGTTAACTTTAATGCACTCTTGACTTTTGGTTGGAATCCTTTCTCAGCCACAAGTTAGGTAATGTTCTTGTATGTCTAAGTCTCCTTTAGATTATTCATTCTTAAGGGTAAATTCCAATAAAAGTGATTTTGGAGAATTCCCTGGCTGTCCCGTGGTTAGTATTTGGTGCTTTCACTGCCAGGGCCTGGGTTAGATCCCTGGTAGGGTAACTAAGATCCCACAAGCCATGAGGTGTGGCCAAAAAGAAAAAAAATAAAAAGTGATTTTGATGGAGTAACCAAACTTTTTATATCAAGTTCTGCATATCAGAATTTGATATAAAAAAATCTTTATAAACTCCCATATTTTCCAAATATAGAGTTTTATATAATACTAAAGCCACAAGAAGTAATCTTTTGATAGAGATATAGCTTGTACTTAAAAATTATCGAGTTCTGCTGATCTCATTTATTTTAAAATTTCTAGGTAGAATGGACCCCTAGAAAACTATTATAAACCACTTTTATATCATAAATTCTTTTTTATAATTCCCACGATCCTACTTTATAATACATATTTTGTTTACTGTTTTTCATCTCCCTTTCACCTTCCTAATCATTCAAAAATTTTTTTCTTTTTTGCTACAAAGTCAGTGCTTACTAAAAACTCATGGGAAATAAAATTGTATTATATACATTGTTTCACACAGGTTGATGTAAGAAACATTTGGTATCCTGATTGAAAGAACAGAACAGATGCTTGTATAATTTATGAAGCCAGAAATACATTCACAATATCTTCCAAAAATAGTAAGATATTCTAATAACACAGTTAGTGGGGAATGAAGTCAAAAAGCTTGGGAGACTCGAGGTCATAGACCTTATTTTGAATGGAGCATAGACAATTCAAAAGATGCTATCAATAATCTAAAAATATGGGTGTAATCATTCAGTTTATAATGTAATGATATAATTATAAAGTAGTATTTGATTATTTTACATGAAAATTAAAAATCTAGCATGTTTTTTTTATTATGCATATCTGATCTCTTCTGCTGACAAACTTTAAACAATCTGTGTAAGCAAGAAGTCTACCTCTTTTCAAAAACTTGCATGTTTCCTAGGAAAAGACTTATTTTCTGTAACACACATATTGCTCTTAATTTTCCAAGATTAATTCACATGATTAATAATAAACCAGGGTAAGACAAGTTGAGTTACTGCCATGATAGTGTTCCCTGGGAATTAATTTTTAAATTATTTTGAATACCAGTCAACACATATCTCCTTTCCAAACTGAAGGATGCATCAAACATTCCTGCAAAGTCTGAGATCACAGACATTATATTTCTTTGCTAAAAATAAACATGCGGAGCATGACATTGGCACATTTGTTGAAATCATGATGGCTGTACTATTGACATAATGGTTCTTCACTCTGAAAAAAAACAAACAAACAACAATCTAACTTCAACTGTGATTTGAATTTTTAACTATATTCAGTTCACTTCAAACTGAACACCATCCTTGTTCCTTTTTCTATAAAGAAGGTTTATTCTATTCTTAAAAATGTTCTTGTTAATTGGTTCTTTAAATGATGAATTGTTCATAAAGGAATAGTTTTGATAGCTCAGTATAACTAAAAAATAAGCTCACGGTTTTTGGAAAAATGTAGTAATGTATATATTTCTTTCCTTTTTCTGCTTCGGAAAAAGTCTAAATTTCAGAGCAAAGAAACGCTGACATATTTTTCCAGTAGACAAACTTTGAAACATTAAAAAATATGAAGATTTGATGACTGTTTAAATATACAATGATATGGAAACACTGGTCTAATTCTATGTAGAGCCCATGACATACTTATTCGATTGAAAATGATTTATGACAGAAGCTCAAGGACAAGAAACCATTTGAAAGGTGATCAGGAAAAGCCATCTTGACTGTGCTCTGGTCCTCACTCTCTGTGTTAACATTGGCGATGAAGACAAAGACGCATTAGGTTAATCAATGGGTCTTTAGGAGAGTTTGAGGTGAATTTTAACTTTTAGGTCAACA
Source organism: Lipotes vexillifer (assembly GCF_000442215.2). Lineage (NCBI taxonomy): Eukaryota > Metazoa > Chordata > Mammalia > Artiodactyla > Lipotidae > Lipotes > Lipotes vexillifer. Next base: position 396,373 of record NW_006771793.1, read on the forward strand.
TCGATCCTCTTGAGAACCACGTGTCCTGGAAGGGCTCTCCCTACCTGTCAGGCAGTACCACCTACCAGGTAAGAGGGCGACAGAGCAAAGAGCTGATCTTACTGGGAATGTTATTGTGTTGGTCTTTAAAGAATGACATATTAGGAAGCTATTTAGAAAATAAATCTAGTATTTCCCTTTTTGTTAATCTTAGAAGTGGGAAAGCAGCAGTTTGTGAAGGGAAGAAGCATTAAAATCTTACGAGACCTAGATTTAAATCTTTTACCCCTTATATAATGAGCATCACACTATCCCCTGAAGAATATCTATTATACAGGATTGTTTAGAAATAAAGTGAACTAGTGTACATAAGGATGATTTTATTATCCAGGTTTGATCTAGGAAATGAAAGCTCGGGGAGGTTCAGTAACCACGCCGGTGAGTGGCAGACCCCAGAACAATGACCCAATTCTTTTGCTCTTTTTTTAACTATTGTATTGTGTTTCCCAGTAAGGTACATCTTTTAAATTGCTGCAATTCCCATGCAGAGAAAACCTTTAGACATATACACATAGTTTGTATAAAAAAACAGTTTTAATCCAACTTGTAATAATAAATGGTTAATATAAGGAAAGTAAGATAAGCACAAAATATCAATAATTCTAGGCTTTTATTAAAACATTCGATTTGGTTCTTTCTTTGTTAACCTTCTCTACTAAATGAAACTGTAAATGTTTGAGGTAGTATATGGTTTTTATACAAAAGACATAAATATGTTTGTTAATACTTCCAAAAACAAACATCACATCAGTAGATTTACAAATCTTTCCAGAAAATACAATTTTTTAAAAGAATTATAAGGGCTCCATAAATGTCTAGACTGATTTACCTGTGAAAAAATATTTTTCAATGACTTACAGTGTATTCTGGAACATATATACAGTATGGGTTTCGTATGTATATATCCAGTTAATATATATATTAAACATCAAACACTTTTTTCCTCATTACTAATAACTTTGCCAAATAGTACAAAGGTTGTGCTAGAAATGCATCTCTTCTCCAAAAAAAATTCATAAAGACATTTTACAAAGTGAGTAGTGTGGAATTATTTCCAAAGTTTATAGGAGAAGGAAAATGAGAAACGTTTCTGGCCCTTTGCCGTCAATAGGAGTAAGGGCTATCAGTAATTATGAGTCTGTTGGAAAACAAAATTATAGCCCCTCTGGGGTGTCAGTGTTTCAGTAGTAAAAGCTGCCTAACCCAAGCCAAGCTTTGGCATGACTTGCCCTGCTTTTTCTGCTTTCTCGGTGAAGAAGCATGTCCAAGTATTCAACCTAGCTCTCTCTGCATTGACTCAGACTCTGACGCTTTAATGCTTCCACTTTTTCGATTGAAGTAGCCAGAAGTCCCAATAATTACAATGATAATTACCCAGAATGAGCATCTGTAATAGGCACTTTTTTAATTTTTTTAACTTTATTGGAGTATAATTGCTTTACAATGTTGTGTTAGTTTCTGCTCTATAACACAGTGAATCAGCTATACATATACATATATCACCATATCTTCTCCCTCTTGCGTCTCCCTCCCACCCTCCCTATTCCACCCCTCTAGGTGGTCGCAAATCACCGAGCTGAGCTCCCTGTGCTACGTGGCTGCTTCCCACTAGCCATCTGTTTTACATTTGGTAGTGTATATATGTCCACGCCACTCTCTCACTTTGTTCCAGCTTGCCGTTCACCCTCCGCATGTGCTCAAGTCCATTCTGTACATCTGCATATTTATTCCTGTCCTGCCCTTACGTTCTTCAGAACCTTTTTTTTTTTTTTTTTTAGATTCCATATATATGTGTTAGCATACTGTACTTGTTTTTCTCTTTCTGACTTACTTCACTCTGTATGACAGTCTCTAGGTCCATTCACCTCACTACAAATAACTCAATTTCATTTCTTTTTATGGCTGAGTAATATTCCATTGTATATATGTGCCACATCTTCTTTATCCATTCATCTGTCGATGGACACTTAGGTTGCTTCCATGTCCTGGCTATTGTAAATAGTGCTGCAATGAACATTGTGATACATGGCAATTTTTAAGTTATGGTTTTCTCAGGGTATATGCCCAGTAGTGGGAATGCTGGATCATATGGTAGTGCTATTTTTAACTTTTTAAGGAACCGCCATACTGTTCTCCATAGTGGCTGTATCAATTTATATTCCCACCAACAGTGCAAGAGGGCTCCCTTTTCCCCACACCCTCTCCAGCATTTATTGTTTGTAAGTTTTTTGACGATGGCCATTCTGACTGGTGTGAGGTGATACCTCATTGTAGTTTTGATTTGCATTTCTCTAATGATTAGTGATGTTGAGCATCCTTTCATGTGTTTGTTGGCAGTCTGTATATCTTCTTTAGAGAAATGTCTATTTAGGTCTTCTGCCCATTTTTGGATTGGGTTGTTTGTTTTTTTGATATTGAGCTGCATGAGCTGCTTGTAAATTTTGGAGATTAACCCTTTGTCGGTTGCTTCATTTGCAAATATTTTCTCCCATTCTGAGGGTTGTCTTTTCATCTTGTTTATGGTTTCCTTTGCTGTGCAAAAGCTTTGAAGTTTCATTAGGTCCCATTTGTTTATTTTTGTTTTGATTTCCATTTCTCTAGGAGGTGGGTCAAAAAGGATCTTGCTGTGATTTATGTCATAGAGTGTTCTGCCTATGTTTTCCTCTAAGAATTTTATAGTGTCTGGCCTTACATTTAGATCTTTAATCCATTTTGAGTTTATTTTTATGTATGGTGTTAAGGAGTGTTCTAATTTCATTCTTTTATATGTAGCTGTCCAGTTTTCCCAGCACCAATTATTGAAGAGGCTCTCTTTTCTCCATTGTATACTCTTGCCTACTTTATCAAAGATAAGGTGACCATATGTGCATGGGTTTATCTCTGGGCTTTCTATACTGTTCCATTGATCTATATTTCACTTTAACTGTATAATTGTTAAGGTGAAAGCACCAGTGCTGAAACATTTCATAAGATTTCATATCTGAAAAAGAGGAAGAAATCCTCTAAGAAAGTGGAAATCGACTTAAGAAAGGGGTGGGGGCCCCCAAATGACAGTTAAGCAGCCTCTCAATGTCTTATAGGTTTCAGAGAGAGCATTATGTCCTTTGAGGGGAAGGGGAGGGGAGGGGGAACAGCGATGGCTGTTTTTCTGAAGCAATATTTCTCACTCTTTCTATTTTGAAAATATTCATTTCCATGAACAGAAAGTAAAGCTGATTAAACTATAAATATTCATGAATATAAGATTCCCCTAAAGCATTCAAACAAAGTAGAATGAAGGGTAAGACTCGTGAGGTAGGAAAGTCTCCTTCCCTTTCGTTTGTCCAGATCAGAGCCCGGGTGCTCAATGTAGGTCAAGGCGTCAGGCAGAGGGAAGAACTGCAGACTGACATTGAGATGCTCTATTTCACACACTTGCCCTCTGGAAGGACTGGCAGAAACAGTCACTTAAATTAAACACAGGTCATCAGGCAAGATATATAATCTATTCCTAAAACAGACAACTCGAGCATCCCAAATCCCTATGGCCTTTTACCAGGGCACATCACACTACCTCCTGGTGTTCTTCTGTCAATTCACATTAGGACTGGCTGTGTTTAAAAGTGGTATTTCATGTATTCTGTGACCCTCTTGCTCAAAGCAAAGAAATTGCTTTTGTTTATTTATGACCTACTAACCTTAAGCAAAACTGAAATACTTAATGTCCTCACAAGCTTAGGGATGGAGAAATAAAGGCTAAAATAAATCTGGCCTTGATACAAGTTGGTCTTATTCTGCCCACACGACCCTCCAAAGTTATGGGAAAGTGGAAAGGAAGATATTTGTCCATAAATGACCTATTGCTTGTGGCTCTTTTCATTCAAAGAAAATTATGCAAGAATTCATATTGCTGCCATCCACTTAGAGTTCTGGAATTATGACAGTGTGTTCTCCCCAAAATGACACTACACACTTCCTTACATAAAATGTAAAACCTTGGTACCATTGAATCTCAATGTTTTAAATATAAATATTTGACAACCAAGGATTATGTCATTAAAATAAAGATGTGGAAGACATAGGAAGATGTAAAGTACTGATTGAAAGCCATGTTTGAATCAGTGAAAGACTAAGTTGAACCAGCAAGTAAAGCCAAGGACAGAACAAAAATATCGGAGAATATAGGGCCCTAAAGTTTACTCTCTTTTCTGGCACTAGGTACCTGCAAGCAAGAATAAGATCCTATTTTCCAGTTGTGGAAAATTTAAACTACTCAGAGATGAGGTATTATCTTCAACAAACTATAACTATGTGAAACATCTGGTTTAGTCCAAGGAAAGAAGAAAGAATTCATTACTGAATTTACTACTGTTATTTTATGTGTATATGACATTTAATGGAATTTCTTATTGCTATAAGTGAATCATTTTTATATTTAAGAATTTTAAGTTAATTATATTCTGCTAAGGACTTCTAGGAAAATATGTTGGAATACAAAGAAAAACAAATTTATGCATTGCAACTCATTCCAACTGCCCTAGAGATTTGCTTATTAGTAGGCCAATGCATATTTTGTGTTAATGCAAAATACACAATTTACAGCCTTTTTTCATAGCACCCCTATTATACAAATGTTAGCAGATGTACCAAGAGATGAATAGGCATGATTGAAAATGGTTGTATGTTGACCTGACACTAATATTGCAATGGACAGGCAACAGAGCAGGAGTGATAGGCTCTCATTTGTAATTGATAATGCAAACAAGTGAGTCCCCAGTCCCATGATAATATTCTTTCCAGGAGCAACACCGAAATACCTACTGATAAAGCACATCTTCCTAAGGAGTGTTATTCCATAGGGAATATTTGCTTATTTCAAAAGAAATAAACACCACAGAATTCAGATCAGTCACTGTTTTTATATTCTAAGATTTTGTCGCCTCAGTATGAACTCCCAATAGATCATTAAGCCCTCTGCCCCTAAAAAAAGATTGTCTAGAAGGTATTAAAAAATTAGTGGCTTTAAAATATTTTAACTGAGTGAATATTAGAATGTATAAAAGTTTAGAGGAGCTGTTTCACTTATATTTCAAGAACAATTGTCTTAATTGAATAGACTATGGTCACCTTCAAAGTAGTAGTCCATATTGTTGTGGGTTGTCTCACCCACAGATAATTATAACCACATTGGATGCCAGTTTAATGCATGAAATAGTGACTTTCTACCCTGGTTTTGATACATGCATAGTGACTTTCTTTGAATTGATGATAGAAAATTATTGAAAGCAGTCCTAAAAATACATTCACTGGAGTTCACAATAATTTAAAAATAAGTATAAATCACAAAGCACTCTTGGAGAAAGGAGATATGAAAAGAACAGAAACAAACAAAAACAGGATTTTCATATCCAAAATCTTGGAAATGAATGGTTTTGAAAAGAACAGAAACAAACAAAAAACAGGATTTTCATATCCAAAACCTTGGAAATGAATGGTTTTGAAGCATACCAAGATTGTACCTTTCATAGTATTAATGAAATCTTTGTGTCATAAGCTATGAAAAATGTGTTGATTTGGTTTCTCCATTTATTATTTGTTCAGTAGTTTCTAAATGATACTAATTTTACAACCCTATTTTAGAAAAACATATACATTAAATATAAAAGGATAACACTGACTAACATTAATATGATTTTAAGAAATGTAAGATTCTGTTTAATTTGTATAATCTAAATATATCATGTTTACCTACTATGAGAATAACCATATTTAAATTAGAAGATATTGTTTTGATTTGATACCTCAAGCTACTTTGAATAACAAATTCTCCATGTCATCCCTGGAACTAATCCAGGATAGACATTTTTTTAGCTCAATAAAACAGATCCTTCTCTCACACACAATGTGACGTGGAGACCTGCCAAAGTCTCCGTTGGAGAAATCACGCTGCTTCTTTCTGATTCTTTAGAAATGGCTTAAAATGCATCAAATGTATGACTACAGCTACTCTGTTGTTTCTGTCTCCCCTCCCACCCCCTCCAGATACTCACAGATCCTGTAAAGTCAACAGAATTCTGAGTTTAGAGGTTGCTTCAGTGAACATTCAACGCTGTCGGTGAGTTTGGAATTAAAATCAAAACCATCGACCGTTGATTGTACCCTATGGCCAACCACCATCTCCACTGTGGCTTCAGAATTTGCTGAAGACAGGAAACCAAAGCAGGACACACCAGGACCTTCTCTTCCCCTGGCAGAGGTTATTTCTTAAAAGGTCACAATCAACATTCATTGCTGTCGGTGGGCTGAGCTGTGTGGACAAGCTCACTGAACGATGAATGCAACTGTGGCCCCACATTTTGCAGTCAAGAGCTAGTTCATCCTTGAAAGATGCATTGAAAGTAGTAAATATGGTTTACTTCAACTTTTGCAACCTGCAGAGTCTTCAGGTTTATTTATTCAATGTATATCATACGATCAGGTTTCGATGAAAAAGGCACTAGTTTAAACAAGAATAACACTTTTCTACACTTCTGTAAGTTATAAACAGAGCACTTTTTTAAAGAGGTAAACTATTTGGCTCATGGAATCTGTAATATAACCATCTAAGTTTGCACATCTTCCTACAGGGGTGAAAAAGAAAGCATGAGAAGTCCATCAGCATCTTTGTCATTGGTACCGATGTCCTTAAAACAGCAACAACACTTAACAGTAACCATTCTCTGCATCTTTTGTTAGATTTCCTGATAAATTGGGACATAATCACCAGGTAATTTTATTTCTGCTGCTCTGGGTGGGGACTGACACAAAGAATACTTCCTCTTGTCATGGAATTTGCTAAGGAGGGAAGAAAATATATATAACTATATATCTGTCAGAACACTTCTAAGAGTCAGAGAGCAGATTAATTTCCATAATTAAATCCAACTTGAAGATGAAATGTTATCCACCTTCTTTGTGTTTATCCCTTCCAAGAACCTTATCTATATCATTAGACTTAGGACCACAGCCTCAAAAGTCTGTGGGGCTTATAATACAGCCTGGTTTGGTTCTCTTAACTAGTTTGGCTCTATGTTTTTATATAGTACAACTGTCTTTGAATTTGATCACAGCAGTTTTAAGCTTATCATTTGTAATGATAATAACCATTATATTCTTGTTACAATACTCACAATATAAATACTTATAGAGTGTCCATATTAGGAATATCTAGAAGGCTTCAATTTATTTTTAAAAATCTGTCACCTACATTATTCTTCCCATTTCTTGCCCTTTTCAGTTCCATTTACCTTCAACTCTCACTGCAGAAGCCCATTCCTGAGCCTCTGCTCTAGATCTCGTCATGACCATCAAATATTTCACCACATCCAGTACCTAAACTGTGGTAGTCCACTCTCAGCTTATCATCTCCTACTATTCTAGTTTCTCATTCTCTTAGCCCCAAAACAACTGTCCTTTCAGCTGCAGCGTTGCTGAAAACAATCACACAATCCTATGATTTTGCATTTGGATGTATTCATGGGCTTCCAAATCCCTCGGTCCCTCAACTCCGACCTTGCCTTCTCCCAGGCTGCTCCCCAGGAATTAGCCTAAACCTTCTCTTTTTTCCTCAAACCATCTTGTTTGCAGCAGATGTAGTGACCTCTGGTTTCCACCGAGAAGCTTTAGTTCATCTGACTGTTCCCCCACTTCCTCATTCATGGTCTCTGAATGCCCAGGCTTCTGCCCTGCGGTTTTCTTACTGCTTTCTCCTTGATCAGGACAGGTCTTCCTCCCTAATATCTCTCTCCTTTGTCACCATATTGGTTCTTTTCATTTAACGTGTAACACAGTTCAGTTTTCTCCTTTTTCAAATAGAAACAAAGAAAGTTAAGAAAAATCTCTGTACCCCTGTATCCTCCAAATAATCATCCCATTTCTTTCCTGTTGTTTCAAGCTAGGTCTTTGGACATAGGATGTGGCAGCTACAGCACTTTCTGTACTTGATGACTTTCTATTTCACCTTAATAGTCTGTAATTTGTCTGCATCTAACATTACTCTCACTCATGCATAACATTATTCTATTGAAGCTGCTCTTGACCAAATCACCAGCAAGCGCCATAGAGCCGAATACTACAAACCACACTTTTCTGTCAGTGATCCCACTTGAACACCCCTTCTTGTCTGTCACTACTGACATTCGTTCCTTTTTTAAACTCTAGTTTCTATTGACGTGAGCCTATTCTAATTGGAATTTCTTTCTGTCTTTATTACAGTGAAGTCTTACTGTTTAGAGGCCCATCTTAATCTGCCTAACCTAGCATGATTAGTTTCTTTGTGAGACACATCATTAGTTTTCAAAGTTACTTCTCTTCCCATGCTTTACAATCTCTCAAGAGATCTCAGTCACCTGTACGATGTTTATATCTGCTTAGATGTTGCTGATACTCTAGTATTTATCTCCAGTCAAGATATCCCAAATCTGCAGCTCTGTTTTCTGCTCTTCACATAGACCCTTGTCCATCCATGACCACAGCAAACTCATCATCTTTTCCCCAAGGGATAACAACCTTCATCTCCTGAGCAACCAAAGCCAGAAATCTGGACACCATCACATGCTCCTGACTCTTCCTTTCTGTTCTTCCCTGCACATATAATCACGAAGTCCTAAAGATGTCCACTTCTCACTATCCTGCTAAGAGTCCAATTTTTTTATGTACTTCTGTGTCATTGAGAAACTCACACTTCTTACTTGGACTATTCCATAGTCACCTAACTAACTTTCTGTCTACAATCAGCCATCTGGTCAATATAATTTCCCCATAGCATTTGAAAAAAAAAATCCTTAAAAAAAATTAATTGTGTTACAGAATCCTTTAATGCACTCTGAATAAAAAAGTCCTAATATGTTTAATAGATGGATTGTTCTAGTGGGAAATGTGAAAATTAGCTAAGTGGGAAAAAATGAAATTTTACCTGAAACTTCACAGAAGCTCTCAAGTTTTATTTCAGTACATTAAGGAGCTAATTGCAATTTAAAAATTTTTTCTAAAGTAAGTGAGGTTGAAGAGTTACTAATCTTAAAATGGTGAAGAACTTTTAAAATATTAACGACAAAGAAGGAGGAAAAAGGAAAACAAAATAATGAGATTTGACCACTTGAACTTCGACCTTTAGCATGTCAAAAAAACATACAATGAAAAGGCAGCTGCCAAATGAAAAAGAATATGAGAAATAAATAAGACAACTTATTAATATACTTAATATGTAAAATTTAAAAGTATATGTTCTTAATATAGAAAATTCAATAAGGAGAAATTAACACCTCAAGAGAGAAATGAACATTGGATCTGAACAGAGAAGTCACAAAAGAAATACAAATGAGAGAGGTAAATTTTACATATATGATGTAAAATTCTGCTTCACTCATGAAAATTCAAGTTTAAAACAATGAGATGTAATTTATCTTTAGTAAAGTTAATTGATGAACAAACGAACACTGAAGCCATTAACGCTGAAAGAAATGTACTCGTACTGTATGATGTATGATTATCTTTGGTTTTTGCTAATACTCACTTTATGCTTGATCTGCCTTTTTGAAAATGTGACCTCCCCAGTGATGGCTGATTGAACCAAGGGCACACACCTGTCCCAAGGGGAGCTAATCCATAAGTTTGGCAGCAACTTTCATAATTTTTCCCTTGGGAACTTGAGCTAAAATCCATTAAATCAGTCAGGAGGTAGTAGGTGTGTAAGAGATCTATAATGTCATGAAGATGTGGGGTAGATTTCATTTTACTTTACTTATGTGTCAGTAAGTCAGAAGCAGAGGGTGATTAGTGAAGAACAGCAGTTCCCTGAAAGATGGACAGGGCAGCTTTTGTCCACAAAATTCCAAGTCCAACACTCATTTTCCCAGCTGTCTTTGCTATGCTTTTGGATGGCTTTTACATATCTCCAAGTTGATTGAAGCCTTGAAATTAACCCTAGTTTATTTGTTAGCTAACACTGGTATCTATTCTTTGCCTTCAAAACCATACATTGCTCATGAGAATATGAACTCACGTAAACTTTATGGAAACAATTTGGCACTATTTATTAAAAAATTTTAAATGTTTGTAAACTTTGAATCTTTCATTCTTATTCTAGGATTCTCTTTAATGTATGTATGTATGAAGATGTTCAAAGCAACATTATTTTCAAAAATTTAATGATGGCAGCAAGCTACATGTCCAACAATGGGGAATGTGGCAATTAATTATAACAGGAATATGATAGAAAATAATAATAACCCAAGAATGTTTTCATGACTGAAGAGCCTGCTTATAATTAAGTAAAACTCAAACTGAGGATTAAATCCCAACTTACTAAAGAAGTAGCTTTGGCAAAATTAATTAAGCTTCTTAAGACTCGATTTTCTTAACTATATAATTGGTATAATATTTTCTATCTGATAATGTTTTCTGAGGATAAATGAAATAATTTATGCAATGACTTTAGCTCAATACCTGACACAATAAGCATTCAGTAGTAGTAGTGGTAGTAAACTCTATCCTATGTATCATAGGATCCTATTATGTAAAATTTATTCTTTTTATTTAACTCAGTGCTGAAATTGTGGTCCTTTTACTTCTCATATGCATGACATCTTTTTTTAATTTTTCTTTTTTTTTTGCTTTGTTTTTCTTTGATTTGTTCAAGCTGACAACATTTACCTCTTTACTATCCTAAAAGACTCTAGGTCTTGTTTCAAAAACAGTCACACCACAAATTATGCTTAACTTTTAGTCAACTGCAAAAAGAAATAAAATTAGATAGAATTAACATTTACTTTACTAAGTTCACACAATGATCTAGGTATACTGTCTGCTTTAATCCTCATAGGAACCATTTGAGGAAGGACATACAATTTTGAAGATGAGGACAAGATAATAAGTCATATATCTGTTGTCATAACTGGTGGAGTGATAGCACTAAACTCTACCACTTCATTTATATTCAAATTTTGAGAATCTAGCCGTTAATGAATAACAACTTCTAAGAAAAGAAAGAATAGTATATTCCTTTCAAGATAATAATTCAGCCCAAGTTAAGTATCCCTGGGATTTAAGTGAAATATAAAGATACAGTCTGAGAACAAGGTGTGTCCTCTCAGACTCCATATTTGGAAGGATGGCACTATAATTTAAGTGATTTGAGACCTGGTTTTTCTTGTTCATCAGTGAAAATTACTTGCTCTGGTTGCTGCTTCAAACTGGCATCAAGAGCAATGTCAAAGACATGATAAGTGCTCAACAAATATTATGTGAATGAATGAGTCATAAGCATGGCTACATAGCAAGCCAAGCCCTCAATGACTGACTCATATGATACAATGCTTTATGCCAGATACTACGAGTCAAAATTGAGTCTTGGCTAAGAGACTGTAATTTTTTTCAGAAAACTACATGTACAACAGTGGCATTAATTTCTAGCCTCCAGAGTGGATTCCTAACATTCTCTTATATATTTACTATATATGAACTTAACTACAATATTTTTTCCAGCTAATAGACCAATAATGGCAACCAAACCATCATTGTATAAAGTAGTAAGAGAAAGTGGAAAGAAAGAAAGAAAAAGAACTCTAACCATTATTTTAAAATGTCATCAATTATAAGACACATCTCAATTTAAGAGATGTTAAAATATAAAACATGCACCTAGAATCAATGAAATAGAATATTTATTCCCAGAAGTCCACCGGGTTCCATTCCTTCTATTAAACAATAGACACAAACCTGAAAAGGTAATGCAAGTAAAAAAAAAAATGATGGAAAGATTTTGGGAATGGGTTTAATTTTTCCCCACCATTGGCCACAAATTAAATGCACAGTTTGAAGTTTACAAGTGTTTTTAAGAATTCCCAAGGGTTGTTTGAGCTCTACATGATGTTTATCCTAGATGCTGACTTAAAAATCTAACTTTCCCCTTGACCTTAAGGTAAGAATAACTCCTAGGTATAAACGAATTTTTCCTAATTTCTGAGACTATAAATTATAGGTAGTAAGAAGAGCTAGCATTTATCTAGCAGCTAAATTTGTATTTTTACAAATCCTTTCTTTTACCTTCCACGACATCATCACAATTCAATATAATTTTAACAGGTCTTAATCACATTTTCCAAGTCAGTCCCACTTCCTCTTCAGACAAATTCACTCATTCTTCCGGCTCCCTCTGTGAATACCTTCAGTGTCCTTTAAACCACCCCTCCCCATGCAAGGTTTTCTGGAAAATCAACACCAAATAATGATAATAAAAGATTCCACTATATTCCCTGCCTGAATCTCTCTAAGCCCTGGACAGACAGCTTGGACCCAGGCACATAAGCCTTTGCTAGTGGGGCCAAATCACACAAAGCCATTTCTAGATGCCTGTTCTGTGCTATCAGTCCTCTTACCTTAGACAAACCCCTCCTGCTGGTTAAGTGCTAACACATGCTTTACAACTGCAGGAGAGGATATGGTTTACAGATTAAAATTAGACGCAGAATTAAATTGCTTGAACACAGCAAAAAAGAAGAGGGTAGCCGAAGGGGTGGAGAATACCATTTGGTCAGGCCAGCACTCACACACACTTAATTCCAAGACTTGGATTTCCATAAATTTCCATTAGAATACTTGGTCTCAAGTTCTCCTTTCATTACTGAGAGTCACTTTCAGAGCAATAACACATAGAATCTGTCAAAGAATATGAAGTCCCATGAAAATGCATGTTTAAAATGTGGAATTTACAGCCATGTGAGATCGCTGAGTCAAATACCAGAGCTCCTTTTAGAGAGCCAAAGAGAGTAATTTAAGGACTCCTAATAACATGTGTTACTTTTCAAGCTACTATAATAAGAGTAATCAGATCTCAGGCTTCAGGGTGTAACCTGATCACCTGTGCTTTTCAGAAAAGAATTTCTGTGTACACGGACAGCACTGCACAGCTGGCCAAGCACATTACTGGGCATGTCAGAAGGAAGGGGAGGAGAGACCACATTCTCCAAACCATCAAATGCCTTTTGCAACTGGTAAACACAAACTAACACAGCAGCTAAGATAGATGAATCTTGATTAAAATTAAAAAATGACAGCTGTTGCCTGAAAATGAAGACCTAAACCAGTGGAAAAGGAAATGAATAAGTTCACGGTATGTTTTTTCTTGGTTTAGAATGCAAGGTCATAAAATGCAAAGTTGTGTACTCTTCCATTCAACAGGTATGTGTTGGGAGCATATTTATTTCCTGGCATTTTGTTGAGTGCTGAGCGGTATCACAGTAAGCGGTCCCACCTCCTGGGTACTTGAAGTAGAGTGGCACAGAAAAATACTCATCACAAAATTTGCTAATAGAGAGCTCTAAAGTCAAGGCCTAGAGAGGAAAAGGTAGACCACCAGAACTCACAAAAAAAAGAAAAAAGGTCAAGACTGTGTCTTTCTAACTTGCAAAGCAAGAGAATGCAAACCAATGAAGAACTTCACTAAGTCATTCAGGGACAGGGCAAAGTTATGGTTTTTGAGTGCTAGATAAGGGTATTCTTGACCATATGATAAGTCAGGATTAAAAAACTAGCTCTCTGAATACGATGATGAATGAATTCAAGGTCTATCTGTGGTTGGGTAAAAAAACCCTCATAGTTTATTGACCAGTGAAGGGTCTTCAGTTAGATCCAGTAATGGTTTGGTATACCAAGGTCACTCAAAGTTCATGGTCTTCTACAAATTTCATCCGGTTAGAGCTGAAATTAACATCCAGTTAGAGTTGTCATGAAATTTAGTTTTGATATCTTCCAGGCAAGTTCTGCTGAAGTGGAAAAAATTTCCATTTGCAGATGTAGAGGTAGGTGGTAAAGGAGTTGAGGATAAAGGGTCAAGGGAAGGAGACAAAGCAACCCAGGAAGAGAGAATAACAAATGTGGACACCAGCAGCAGGATTGGAAAGGCAGTTTAAGGATAGGATAGAGGCCAGCATGGTATGGATGAAACAAAGCCTGCGGAACTGTTGTCATTTGAGGTTGAGAAGGTGGCCTATGGCCAGGCCATACAAGAATATATAAGCCATATTAAACATATTGGTCTACTGTCCAAAGTGCATTAAGGATCCACCGAAGAATTTTAAAACAAAGGGTAAGGGTGGGAGTTGGAGGGTAGTGGATGATCCAATTGAGTTTCAAAAAAAAATCACTCTGGTTATCATGTGAAGGATGATCTGATGGGTTTGCTAGTGGAGCTGCTGATACACCATTTAGGAGGAAATGATCATTATCCAGAAGAAAGATGAAGGAATTCTAAACAGAGAAGTTTCCAATAAATCTGGATGATTTTCACGATGAAAAATAGTGATAGTGTGAGAAGAAATAATTAGGGCAGCTGTCCCGAACATATCTGGCACCAGGGACCAGTTTCATGGAAGGCAATTTTTCCACAGATGGCAGGGTGCTTGGGGGGACTGGTCACGGTCTGTGGCCTGGGAGTTGGGGAACCCTGAATTAGGGCACCCGAAATGCAAACTGCCCAATAATTCATGAATATAGAACTTAACCCTTGATGCAACATTTTCCATCTTAGACAGTGTGGTTGGCAGTCTCTAAAATGGGCCCCAATATCCTCTTCAACAGATATTTAAACTCTTGCATAGCCACAATCACTTGAGTGTGGGCTGGACCCAGAAACTTAATTCTAACCAGTTGAATGTGGTGGAGGTGAGGGAATCAGTTCCAAGATTAGGGTATCAACAAATGTGTTTTCTCGTTTGGTGGTTCTCTTTTGCTTTCTCCCAGTTCACTCTCTATGGGGAGAACCACCTGCTATATCCTGAGACAGTCTTGGTGGAAAGTGACTCGTGATGAGAGACTGAGGTCACAGATGCTTGAGTGAGCTGGCAGGTGGATCCCATTGCAGTCCAATCTAGATGTGACTGAAGCTGGACCAACACCTTGATTGCAGCCTGTGGAGATGCTGAGCCAAGAGGAACCCAAAGAAACTGCATCAGATTCCTGACCCCAGAAACTGTGAGATAACAAGTCTTCATTCTTTTAAGCTGCTAAGTATTGAGGTGATTTGTTACACAGCAATGGATAACTAACGTAGAAAGCTTGCTGGTTAAGCAAGCAGTTTGCCCCTTTCCTCTGTCACTGATTTTTTTTTAAATCTCCTGATGCACTTCTTTATACTTCTTCACTATTTTATGCCTTTGTCACTTTTCTTACTAAATCTTTTCTTAAAATGTTATGTTTTACAGCAGTCAGCGACAGATAGACATAATAGAAAGTTTAAATGGCTTTTTAAGTTTTAATATTTCAGAGGTTGATAAAAGCAAAATGAATAGTGGTATGAATTTTTATAAGTCCAACTCTATTATAAAGTTAGGAGGCATTTTGCTTTGGTAAATTTCACACTTTCAAAGAATAGATGAGCTCAAAGTACTAAAGTACTTTTATCTTCTCTGCTTTGTTAATTTTAAGAATTTTGGTAAAAACTATGGTTGTACTTATTAAGTAAAAATAACAGTCTTCAGATTTTTGATGCAATTAAGTAATAATTAAAGAAAGACCTCTTGGTATCTCATTGATGATTTTTGGCTACTACAAAATAAAATGAACTTTGGGCATATATAGATTATGAAATTAACTTATTTCCGTGAAAATCTTGTCCACTGGATACTACAGGGCTTTAGTCTTCAGTAATTCCCTTCCTATCTTTCCTCCAATCTCGAAGTATTTCTGAGAGGTTCCAGGAGATTTTACAAACCAAACCAAACTTGACACCACACAAGCCTCCTTTTCCCTAGTTCTGGTTTCCATTGAATTATAACCACTTCCATTAGCATCACTGTTCTCTTGGCTGCTTGCAGTCACCCTCAGCAGGGACTGCTTCCCCCTGCTGACAATCTCATTGGATAACAGCAATCTGTCCACCAAGCTCTGCTGCTTTTGGGAACCACGACCCCCCTGGAGTGCTGACTGAAACTTCCAGAGCTGCTAGTATGGGGGACTCGAAGGAACCTTCTTTCATCTTTCAGTGTAACACTCTGGTAAAATGGTACCGAAGAACTGCATTTTTTCCAATATCATATACAGCCTTAATGGAGCAGTTCTTCCTGTTTATTCACAGAACCAAGCATAAATCCATAAGAGGAGCCAACAGACTCATCTCCATGTCAAGCACCTTGCTAAATTCCGAACTGCCCCACGTGTTAAGGCTGAGGTTATAAGATTGGGCTCAAATTAAAACCTTTTCTTCTTCTTCTTAGAATGAAGCTGTCTGTAAGAAAGCTTCTCAATTTTTCATACAATAGATTCTAGGGAAGGCATGGCCAGAATCATCTGAATCACAGCAAAGGAAACTACTTGACCTCAAACTAATTCCACCCACCATCAAAGGAAAGTCATCCTCTACCCCTTTCATGTCCTTCTGTTAACAACAACAGCAACAATGGCAAAAACAAAAAATGAATAAATGTCTCAAGATTTCATGGTAAAAGCACTGAATTTAAAAATTGGGAGATCTGTGTTTCAGGCTAGCTCTAACACACACTGCTTCTTTGATGCAAGTAAGACTGAATATTCTCCCAGAGTTTTCCAGATGAAATGATTTCCTCATCTCTAAATAAAGTTTCTGGAATAGTTGATCTCCTAAAGTCTTTTACAACTTTAAATCTCTACAATTGAATTAAGAAGAAAAAGGAAATTTCCTCACTCACGAATATTAGGAGATAGCAGGAATCACTAACTACTCAGGTAAGTTATCATGACTGATCACGACCAACATAAAAAGAAAAGCTGACTCCAGAGAAAATAAAGGTAATTCAGAAAAAAGAAGAGGACTTTGCTTAAATTTTAATTTGTAACTAAGAGACAATTGGGAACAAATATATCTATAAAATAGCAACAGACGATAATGAAAAGGAATTAAAAGAGAACATAATGGTTAACTTGGCAATTAAATGTGTGATTGCCAAAAAAAATAATAGGAATTTTAAAATGTAAAATTAAGTCATCTCCTGGTAGGTAATATCCCAAGTAAGTAAGACTTTGAAAGAAAGGTTGAAGAAAGTGGATCATCTCTGAAGGTATAATATTTAAGGTGCCAGAAAAGCACATAAGAGAAAAAGGAAGTTTCTGTGCACCAAGGATAAAGAGATCTTAAATAATTCCAGAAAATAAAAAAACAAAATAAGTCATCTAAAGAGTCATCAGAACACAGAATAAAGAGCCCAAAGCTTTATATTTTTAACCCCCCACACACATTTCATATTTCTGATGACACATTTTACATCTTTTTATTTTGTGTATCTTTTGACTAATCATTACATTTTTAATTAGTTTTACTTCTTTTTTTTCCCCCCTTTTGTACTTGCTTTATAAATGATTGATCCCCTACCTTTCATAATTATTTACTTTTCCAGTAAGATTATTACTTTCATAAGCTTTCTTATTATTAGTCAGTGCCTTTTCTTTATAGCTTAGAGAAATTCCTTTACCATTTCTTGTAAGGCCGTTTTAGTGGTAATAAACTCCTTTAGCTTTTGCTTCTCTGTAAAACTCTTAACCTTCCTTCAATTCTGAATGATAACCTTGCTAGGTAGAGAATTCTTGGTTGGCAGTTTTTTCATTTCAGCATTTTGAATATGTCATGCCACTCCTTTCTGGCCTATAAAGTTTTTGCTGGAAAATTTGCTGATAGCTTTATGGGGTTTCCCTTGTATGTAATGAGTCACTCTTCTCTTGTTTTTAAGATTCTCTTTTTATCCTTAACTTTTACCACTTTAATTATAATGTGTCTCAGTGTGTTTCTCTTGTGTTCATCTTATTTGGAACTCTCTGGGATTCCTGCACCTGGATGTCTGTTTCCCTGCCTGGGTTAGGAAAGTTTTCAGTCATTATTTCTTTAAATAATTTTTCTGGCCCTTTATTTCTCTTCTCCTTCTGGGACCCCTATAATGTGAATGTTATTTTGTTTGTTGTCCCCAAGGTCCCTTAAGGTATCATCATTTCCTTTAATTCTTTTATTATTTTGCTGCTCTGTCTGGGTGTTTTCCTTTGCTTTGCCTTCCAGCTCACTAATTCATGCTTCTACCTCACCCAATCTGCTGTTCGACCCCTCCAGTGTATTTTCAAGTTCAATTATAACTTCTGTTTGGTACTTTTCTATCTCTCTGTTGAGGCTGTGGCTGTGTTCATCCATGTGTCTCCTAACACCAGTGAGTATCTTTATGACCATTACCTTGAACTCTTTATCAAGTATGCTGCTTACCTCTGTTTCACTAAGGTCTTTTTCTGGGGATTTGCCTTGCTCTTTGCCTGGGAACATATTCCTCTGGGTCTACATTTTTTCTGTTTCTCTGTGTTTGTCTATATGTATTAGGGGAAACGGAGACTTCCCTCAGGCCTACAGGAGTGGTCTTGTGTAGGAGCTGTTCTGTGTGGCCCAGAAGTGCCATCTCCCCTGGCCACCAGACCCTGTCACTCTGTGAGCGTCCCTCTCATGGACTGTGTGTGCCACCGGGTTTGATGGAGCTGTAGCAGCTGCCCAGGAAGAGGGGCTCATTGCACATACGTTTTTAAAATGATGCTATTTCAGTTTGTTATAGGAATCACTGAATTCAACACAGAAACAGTTACTCTACATAGAGAAGACAGAGACTCTGGGAGAAGGAAGGTCTGAATAACAACAACAAAAAATGTCATGGGAGAGAATTCTGAATATACATATATGTGTTTATATATATAATTTTTCATTGTATATATATATATATATATATATAATCTTTGATTGAAATTCTGAATTTATAGAGGCACAGAATATAGTAAAGCAAGAAAATACAAAGGAAAAACTCTAGTGAGTTCTTTTTTTTTAAAGCTCTGCACAGGGAACTCTACTTAATGCACTGTGGTGTCCTAAAAGGGAGGGAAATCCACAAGGGAGGGGATATATGTTGATGTATGGCTGATTCATTTTGCTGTGCAGTAGAAGCTAACCCAACATTGTAAAGCAATTATACTCCAATAAAAATTAATTAATAAAAAACAGAGTAAAATCTAAATTTCCATGAAAAAAAATGTGATGTAACCAGTTTAGAATAAAACAAGCATTCTGAAGTCTTCAGAATAAAAATGGAAATCACTCCATTAAGTAGACAGAATTCATGATACTAGAAAATAATATGGATGTGGTTAAATGTATATGTTTACACAAACATGAGCGCACACACACACACACGGCTTCCAGCCTAAGAACAAAGAAGAACAAGGACAAAGAAGGATAGTCATCAGATTTTGTAGATATTACAAGACCCACAAAAGAGACATATGTTAAAAAGTTACACACTTGTCATGATTTTGAGCAACTGGTAGAATGTAAAAAAGGAGAATCCATATGATTGTTTTCCTTGGAGAACACATTGGAGCAAAAAGGAAGGACACAGGAGCACTGCAACCTATTATATTACACTGTTGGGTTGTGACACAAATAACAGTAATAGAGTCATAGTAATGCAAAATTATTTTCACTTTTTGGGCAATGCATGTAAGATTCACTTGGATTTCCAGACAAAAGGTATATGTTACCATTCTTGATTTGAAAGCAGCAATAAATCTGCCAGAATATGGGAAGTGGAAGAGAAGTTAGAGAGTAGAAGGTTAGAGGTTTTTGTACCCTCATTTGAAGAAGTGGAGAGTGATAATAAACTGCCAATATTGATGGAAGAAGAAATAGTAGAGTCAATATATTATTTAACGCTATATATATTTATATTATATGTAAATATAATATATATTTATATTACATATATTTACAATATATTATTTATATTACCAACAGAAGAGCCATATACTAAAAGGATGTAGAGGAGGTAAGGAGAATCATAGCAAAAAATCAATAAATTATGCAAAGTGGATAAATCAATAAGTAGCTGCATAAATGTACTTTTAAGAATATAGATAAGACAAAAAACAATTAAGTAATTATTTCTAAGTAAAACTGGAGGAGATTACTCTCTTATTTATGAACACCACTATACAATTCAATCTTTTAAAACTACAATTCATGTAATTTTAAGAAGAAATATTTAAAAAATATAAAGTAAGGGGGCTTCCCTGGTGGCGCAGTGGTTGAGAGTCCGCCTGCCGATGCAGGAGACGCGGGTTCGTGCCCCGTTTCGGGAGGATCCCGCGTGCCGCGGAGCGGCTGGGCCCGTGAGCCGTGGCCGCTGAGCCTGCGCGTCCGGAGCCTGTGTTCTCAATGGAAACTAATGTGTAACAGTTTTAATAACTCATGTTTTTATGACTTTTTCACATTAACTAGAACAGCTTTTCCAGCCCCAATTATCCTTTATTGGAAAAGTTCACGAAAGGATTTCTGGGAGTCTCTGAGGTATTTTACACAATTCCAATGACAATGACATTTTCTCTGCCCCTTGGTTTCAATAACCACCATGGAAGTTCTGGTGTCCTTTCCAATAGATCTATTGCCAAATACACATGACTTGACTCTGACTTGACGAATTGGTGCTGAACGGAAGCCACATGGTTCTCAGGACTTAGAGGGGTGGCTGCTCCTCTTTCCTACACTGTCACAGTCATAACTCAAGGTTTCAGAGGTTTTCTTGTAAAAAGAAAATTCCTTCAGCTTCTGCCTGCTGCCTTTTCTCTTACAAAGCTCAGGGAGAAATCTAAGGGGTCTAGCAGGGAACTCTTCTGAGCAGACATTGCTCTGGCAGCCCTACATCTTGCTTCCAATTTGCAGGATGACAAGGGCATGGCTGGACTCATGCATTTGAAAGCTGCCAGAATCTACCAGTTCCCTCGTCTTGGAGTCTCTTTTCAGATTTGCTTTATATTTTGAGACACGAGTTCCTGTACAGTAGGTATTATGACCTCACAGCTACCAAAACACATCCCCCCCACCCCAGCTCAGCAAACAGAAGGGGACAAAGAGGGATTCATAATATACTCACATTCCAAAACCTTAGGACAGGATTCTGGTTGATTCAGGCAACGTCGACCAATCAACAATCACAACCTGATTGGCTAAGGAGGCTGAGCGCTGTAAACCCACGACTGCTCTAACTGAAATCCTGCAATTAGGAGTGTAGGAAGGATGAAAAAGAAAGTATATCACTGAGTCACTTTGCTGTACGGCAGAAATTAAACACAACTTTGTGGATCAACTATACTTCAGTAAATTTTTTAAAAAAACAAAAAAAAGGAGTGTAGGAAGGATCATTTTCCAGAATGTTGGGGGAAGGTGTGGTGTTAGTACTCAGCAAGGAAGAACATCTAAGCACAGAAAACATCCCAGTTGCAAGGTCGTGGAATAGACTCTTGGTGGATATAAGCTGAGTGGTTTACAAATCGAGTGCTTTTAGGATGTGCTCAGCTTCAAAGATGGCAGCCATGTTTGTTCAGATGGCGTAATTTGAGATCAGCAAAGTCAGAACTGCATTCATTCTCAATCCTATTATGGAGCCTAAACTTTCCACAGCTATTTAGTGTTTGGTTCAGAAAGTCTCTTTTCAAATGTAATATAGGATGAGTGCAAAGTAGGGGACTCAAGTTATCCCACCATGAACTATTAATAACATCCCTCATATTATTTTCTTAGATTTGCTGTGTAGGAAAGGCTTGGATGGAATGAGTTATACAGCAAGAGATTTTGGATGCCTATTTTCATGATGCAATGCTTAGGGAAAATACAAAATAAAGTGTACAGTCCTATGAAAAAATAAAACCATTACCCTTAGAAAGAATGACTCAGGAAACATGAGGCATATGGTAAAACCCTGGAGGAACAAACCTGCTTATGTCCCCACACACACCTGGTGGTTCAATGTCGAGCTTTCAAGTCAGAGTATCAGGTTTGAATTCCAGTGAGTTTGGGCAAGTTACTTCACTGCTTCAATTTTCTTCACTTCTAAGCTACAAGTGCTTTTAGAAACCTCATGTAATTGTGGTGAATTTAAATAAAGAATTATATAAAACACAGAGCAGTGCCAAACATATAAGACTTGAAAAGTACTAACGATTACAATTAGCAGGAATCTTAGGCACTCAGAAGCAGTGAGTTTCTAGACACAATGGAGAAACGTAAAGAGAGGGGAGGACGTTCAAGAGTCTGAGAGGCACCAATTGGCACGTTTAAGCATGGTATTCCATCACTGTGGTGCCTCTGGTGATGGCAAAATTTGTTTAGGTCCTACAATGTCCAAAGCTTCACATATAGTTTTTGAGATAGAATTTTGAGGGTTTTGTCCTGCTACAGGTGTGATGCCTTATTAGACTGCACAGAGCAGAAGTCAGCCTTGCATAATTTGAATACTTTCTCCCCTGAGTTTACTCAATAACTACTTTGAACTAAAATCTAAACATAGCTGTTGCTTAGCCAATCTGTGAGAATTTCGTATTCATCTTTTAAAAGAAAAAAAAAATTGTGGGATTCCCTCACTCCTCCATCATAGGATGGGACTATTGTGTAGAGAAATACACACATGCACAGACATTAGATTTGGGATCATAAGTTTAAGATCTGAGTTTAGCTTAAGCCTGGATAGCTATGATCCTGTACCAGTCACAGACCTCTTGGGTCCTCAGTTTTCTTACAGATAAAATAAAAATTGGATTAGCATCAATTGTTTGTGAGACCATTTAGTCAAAGAAAATCTTACTAGGAAGCCTTGTGTATAAAACAGATATGAAGGATGCTTCTTTGATTAAAATGGAGAAAAGATTGTGGAATCCTGAAAAGTCAGATCTCCTCTCTTTGGTAGCTGAGTGGTTCCCCAGGGCAGTTACATAACTTTTGGACAAAAGTACTCCCTAGGCCCTATCTGTTTTTAGACACATATTTCAGCTGAGTACCTACTTCCCCAAAACTGAGCACAATCAATGTACCATAGAAAGTGTTTACTACATTTTTTTGCCTCTTCTGTTCTCTTCTGTATATTTTGCCTTCTTTACATTAAGTCTTCTTAAAATATACTCTTAAAAATATCTTAATTAAATGGGAATAGAATCTCCAGTAAACCACTATCAAGAAACCATTTTAAAGTAAAATAAGAGCACAAATATATTCATATCAAGCAACCATCTACAGGTCACTCAAAAATCAGTGGATTGCACTCACTTTTCTGGGTTAAACTTGGTCTACATTTCTTGTTGCAGACAAGAAAGCACTACTCTCTTGTATTCATGTTTGTAGTCCTTATTACAGTTACGACAACTATATCTCTTATTCTAAGCTTTCAGTGTTTGGAGAAAACAACCCGGATTTGAGGTCAAAAGAACTGGTTTTAAGTCCAATTTCTACCACCTGCTAGTTCTATGAAACTTAATCAAATTGTTAAACTTTTTGAGCCACATGTATAGATAAATAATATTCTATTATTAATAGAATAATAGATATTATTAATATAATAATATCTAATATATAGATAAAACTATTCTTCATGGTATTCAATTGACTTTCCAACCACCGTACTTTCTTGATCATCCTTCTGGTTTATCCTCTACCTCCTTTGTCCTTCCTTCCAGCCCTTTTTGATGGTGTTTCTTCTTCCTCCTCACCTCTTATCCTTACACCTTCCCCTACCAGGCCCAGATCTTGGTCATCTTATCTATTCGTAGGATTGTCTTGTTGATCTCAACCAGCCCAATGTATTTGAATAATATCTGTATCCTAGTGATTCTGAAAGTTAATCTCTAGCCCAGCCCTCATTCCTCAAAGCAGACTTCTGTATCCAACTGCATACATGACATTGCCAGTGGAATGTCCAAGAGATATCATACTTTCCACAGGTCCCATACCAAAGTCCTTGATCTTCACCCCAAATGTGCTCCCCATGTAACCCTTCCCATCTCAATTAATACAGCTACATCCTAATAGTGGTTTAGGCCAAAACATTAGCGTCAGACCTGAAATCAACTCAGTCAGGCCACTCTATTGGCTGTTCTTTATAAAGGCTATCACTTTGGGCCAACAGGCACATGCAAAGATGCTCAACATTGCTAATTATTGCAGAAACGCAAATCAAAACTGCAATGAGTTATTACCTCATACTGGTCAGAATAGCCATCATTAATAAGTCTACACATAACAAATGCTGAAGAGGGTGTGGAGAAAAGGGAACCCTCCTACACTGCTGGTGGGAATGTAAATTGGTGTGGCCACTGTAGAAAAGAGTATGGAAATTCCTCAAAAAAACTAAAAATAGAACTACCATATGATCCAGCAATCCCACTCCTGGGCGTATATCTGGACAAAACTATAATTCAAAAAGATACATGCACCCCAATGTTCATAGCAGCACTACTTACAACAGCCAAGACATGGAGACTACTTAAGTGTCCATCAGGAGATGAATGGATAAAGATGATGTGGTACATATATGCAATGGACTACTACTCAGCCATGAAAAGAATGGAATAATACCATTTGCAGCAACTTGGATGGACCTAGAGATTATCGTACTAAGTGAAGTAAGTCAGAGAAAGACAAATACCATATGATATCACTTACATGTGGAATCTAAAATATGACATAAATGAACAGAAATAAACTCTTTGTATAGAAACAGACTCACAGAAAAAGAGAACAGACTTGTGGTTGCCAAAGGAGAAGGGTGGGTGGGTGGGGGGAAGAATCAGGAGTTTGGGATTAGCAGATGCAAACTACATATGTACAATGGATAAACAACAAGGTCCTACTGTAGAGCACAGGGAACTATATTCAATATCCTGTGATAAGCCATAATGGAAAAGAATCTGAAAAAGAATATATATATATAGATCTGAACCACAGTGCTATAGAGCAGAAATTAACACAACACTGTTAATGTTGTTCATGTTAATTCAACTATAATAAAATAAATTTTTTAAAAAGCCTACCAGAAATGAGGGTCAGGGACACCCTCATTTCTGTGTGAATTGTTGTGAAAGCCTCTTACTTCATTGCCCTGTCTCCTTGCCTCCTTTGGCTACCTACCTATAGCATTCATAAGGCAAAGAGAGACATCCTTTTGAAATGTAAAATGTAATTAGTCCCTTCTAATAGGTGACATAATTTACATATATTTATTGCCTATTTTCTCTCTTCCACCACTGGAATGTAAAGCTCCTTGACTGCAGAGGGGTTTGCTTCTTCACTTACACCTACTAACTACCCAGAATAGTGCTTAGTACAGAGCAGGAGATGAATAAAATTTTGATTGACTAACTGAACAAATGAATGAATAAATAAATACATATTTTGAAATGGTTTTGTAAGGCTTCAATAGAATAATCTATCCCACAGAGCCTGACACAGAGAAAACACTAACCAAATATTGCTGTTCTTAGGCAATTTGCTCAGAGTAAATTCTGAGGTTATTGGATCACTGAATCCACTCTCTTTAACATGTAGATGGAGTTTCCTATGTAAAGTTCCATACACATCCTGAAAATGATTGGAGAGCAACAAGAAAACTTAATTTGAGGCATATTTTTGTTTTTCAAATCCCATGCTTGTTTGCATGACAATAAAATTTTTGTTGTAAAATGTTTTTCATGAGCATTTTCTCAAAGCAAGATTGGTCGTACTGTAATTTTTCTGCCCGGAGATAAGTAGAGCATCTTCTTAGCTGTCTTGCAGGCTGTCTTTATCCGAACTTATTTAAAAGAGTGTCTCTAGAAAAATCACCACATTTATTTTGAAAAATTTAAAAAAGTAACTGTCACACATTTCTTACCACTATTTCGTTAGGGAACTAACAAAGAAAATAATTTCACATTTTGCAGCTAAAAGAAGACTTTTCAAAGTCAAGCCAACTATTCAGGTCCTCAGTGCTTGTGATGGGCAATGCTTGTTAAATCATAGGAATTATCATAACTACCCCCTTCCTTGATTTGCTTGTCAAATCACAGAAATTGGGACTTCCCTGGTGGCACAGTGATTAAGAATCCACCTGCCAACACAGGGGACATGGGTTCGAGCCCTGGTCCGGGAAGATCCCACGTGCCACAGAGCAACTAAGCCCATGTGCTACAACTACTGAGCCTGTGTTCTTGAGCCCCTGAGCCACAACTACTGAGCCCACGTGCTACAACTACTGAACTTGTGCTCTAGAGCCCGCGAGCCACAACTACTGAAGCTCACGGGCCTAGAGCCCATGTTCCACAACAAAGAGAAGCCACCACAATGAGAAACCTGTGCACCGCAATGAAGAGTAGCACCCGGTCAACACAACTCAAGAAAGCCTGCGCACAGCAATGAAGACCCAACACAGCCAAAAATAAAATAAATATTTTTTTTAAAAAAATCACAGAAATTGTCATGCCCATCATAACTACAGAACTTTGGTCTCCCAGCTGGAAACATGGCTACTATCCTTAGCATATGCAAGACTTTTAAGCGTGAATTGAATTCCCATGTTTATTTTAGGTATTAACATAATGTAGTCAAAGCATATAAAAGATGTACAATCTTGGAACTACCGTAAAAAGACACACACACAAAAATGCAGCTCACCATCGCTTTTCTATTTTTACAGATATTTAGCACTGATAGCAGGGAAGTATTCAACACATGGAAAACAAAATTTTGACCTAAAACACCTCATTTTTAAACAAGAACATTTATCATCAGTTTAAAAGGTAGTGAGTTCACAAGGCCTTAGTGTGAATGTGGCCTGACCTTGGGGGAGGAGGTTTATAGCAAGGTCACTTCCAGCTGCCAGCAGGTGCTGTTTGGAGTGTCAGTTTAAAGACTTGATCCATTAAGTTCTGCCACTCTGGTACTGTACTCTTTATGACAAGAAAAACAAGAAGGAACAGTGAGTCTTTTCTGCGTAACCCATAAACCTTAACACTCTGACCTCAACCATATAAACCAGAAGGGAAAGGGGCAATTTCAAATCTGACCAATAAGACTGGTAAAGCACTTCCATGCTGGGATTAGAAGACTCTCTGTCCAGGTACATAGGGAAAAGAAGAATTTGCAAATTCTTCTGTGTAGGTGACTCCAGAACTGGTAGAGTCCATATTCTTTGCAGCGTTTCAGACACGTTGGTGAATGATGGGCAGACTCCTCATCAAGACCTGGTTTGCACGAAGGGCTGGGGGAAACATCTTGTGTAGAAAGACATGGTAAGGAAGGGGCCCTCTGTTGTAAGGAGAAGGTGGCATCTCATGTGTGTCGGTTTCCTTCCATGTAAAGCCTGAAAGACCCACACGTGTTCTAGGAAGAGAGAGTCCTTCAAGTAGAGATGAGAGGACTATTTTATACTAAGCAGGGCACAAAACCACGCTACTTTGGAATGCATGACTAGAGCACTAGGATATAGAAAATAATCTTTTAGCCTCCAAAAAACACACAAGGACTTCAGGCTGTGCTGCTCTCCTTGGGAGCTGGTGAGGCTGATGGTGAGTTTCTTTACCCAGAAGAAAGCAAAACAAAACAAAACAAAAAATCTATACCCCTACTGATTTGCTGTATACAGGGATAGAATAACTCTTTTTTAAAACCCCTTTCTATATCCCAATGGATGTGAGGGCATGGATGGAGACTATGGCTGAGAATGAAGACCTGGCTGATGATTCTTTTGCTTAAGAAAACTCCAGAATGTGTGCTTGAGTAGCTTTGGATAGTGTGGGGGTAAGTGGTGAACTGTGACATTGTCTCCTAAAGAAGTCATTGGTGATTAGCACACAGGAGAAGGAGGGAGAGGTCTTTAAAAAGAAAAATTGACCCTGACAAGACAGTCATGAACAAGTATTAGGATTTGGCCAGGAAGAAAGTTTCGAATTTCTCGTGTTTATTTCAATATTTTGTATTTATTATGCTCTGATATAATCTCCTACTAGTACTCCAACAGATAGTAAAAGCACATTATATTAGTTTTTTATTCGCTATACTATTGATGGATTATGGAAAAGGTGTTGCATTCAGTATGGGATAAAATCATGTGAGGAAAAGGATAGTGGAGGACAAGGACTCAGGAGAAACAAGCAAGCAACGTGAGCTGGAAGAAGCCTCTTTGGAGTATCTTGCATGGTATGCAGCATTTTAAGATCACTCCCTATGGATGTAATGAGATCCCACTAGTGTGATTTTGTTATACTACATGACAAAGTAGTTTTGCAGATGTACATAAGGTTATTAATAGTTGACCTAGAGATAGATGATTCTCCAGGTTTCCAATCTAGTGACACGAGCCTTTTAAAAGCAGAAAGTGTTTGGGCAGGAATTTGACATGAGGATCCTTGCAGAGTTGGAGAGGATAGGTGAAAGGACCTGAAGGCAGCCTTCCAGGAGCTGAAAGTGGCCTTGGCTGACAGTTGGAAAAAAGACAAGAGTCTCCGTCCTACAACCACGAGGAACTAAATTCTACCAACAACTTGAAAGAGCTTAGAAGTAAATTCATCCCCAGAGCTTCCAAATAAGAGTCTGATCTGGCCAACACTTTGACTTCAGCCTTATGAAACCCAAACAGAGAGCCCAGTTGAGGCCTCCTAGGCTTCTGACCTACGTAACAGTGAGGTGATCAATGGGTGTTGCTTTAAAGTGCTAACGTTGTGGTGTTTGTTACACAGCAGTAGAAAACTAACACACTTGCCACAACTGGGGTGAGAAAGTGCTGGCTTCCTTTAATAAAGGACATGGACACATGACTGCAGCCTAAGGCCCAGAGGATGCAGGGCTATCCAGGTGTCAGGCAATAAACTGGAGTGTTTTCAGGTCAGCATTTATTAGGTATTTTGATTAGGTGACCAAGGAATACCAAAATCCATGTCAGCTGGTCTGGTAGTCATGGGTGTGTGCCTCTCAACCTTCAAGTAGAGGGGGCTTAGTTGACCAAAGGCCCAGCTGCATTTTCCCTGAGGCTACGTCTTTTGCAGAACTGCTTCTTGCCGACCTTTGAGTACAGACTGGGGCCTAAGGTTGACCAAGCCCTGCCTTAGACACATTAACCAGTTCCTGAGTGACAGGGGACTCCAAACTTTAGCTTAAAGAGTCCTTTTTTTTAAAAATTAATTTTTATTGGAGTATAGTTGTTTTACAATGTTGTGTTAGTTTCTGCTGTACAGCAAAATGAATCAGCTATAAGTATACATATATCCCCTCTTTTTTGGATTTCCTTCCCATTTAGGTCACCACAGAGCACGTTAGTTTCTTACAGAAAAGTGAATCAGTTATACATATATCCACTCTTTTTTAGATTTCCTTCCCATTTAGGTCACCACAGATCACTGAGTAGAGTTCCCTGTGCTATACAGTATGTTCTCATTAGTTATCTATTTTATACATAGTAGTGTATATATGTCTGTCCCATTCTCCCAATTCATCCCCCCGCCAATATCCATATGTCAGTTCTCTAAGTCTGTGTCTCTATTTCTGCTTTGAAAATAAGTTCATCTGTATCATTTTTCTAGATTCTACATATAAGCCATATTATACAATATTTGTTTTTCTCTTTCTGACTTACTTCACTCTGTATGATAGTCTCTAGGTCTATCCATGTAGACTATCATACTAAATGAAGTAAATCAGAGAAAGACAAATATTATATGATATCACTTCTATGCGGAATCTAAAAAAAAAAAAAAAAGACACAAATGAACTTATTTACAAAACAGAAACAGACTCAAAGACATATAAGACAAATTTATGGTTACCAAAGAGGAAAGGGGAAGGGAGGGATAAATTAGGAGTTTGGGATTAACATATACACATTACTATATATAAAACAGATAACCAACAAGGACCTAGTGTACAGCACAGGGAACTATATTCAATATCTTGTAATAACCTATAATGGAAAAGAATCTGAAAAAGAATAGATATACCTATTGGGTTAGCCAAAAATTTCATTCAGGTTTTTCATAAGAAAATGGAAAAACTTGAATGAACTTCTGGGCCAACCCGACATACATAACGGAATCATTTTGCTGTACACCTGAAACGTTGTAAGTCAACTATACGTCAATAAAAAATTTAAAAATAAAAATAAAAATTTTAAAAGAGTCCTTGACAGCCTTGCTGAGCCTCCTTAGATAATATAGAAGTCTAGGCACTTCTATCTAACTTTCCTTCCCTCTCTCTTCTCTGGGTCTGACTGCTCTCTCAGCCTTTCCCACCCCCCAACCAACCCCATTTTGCTTCACACAGGCTTCTCCGCTAAGACAATTCTTGAAAGCTTAACCTTGTCTTAGCATTTATCATTTGGAGGACCTAGACTAACACAACAGAATTATCTTTCCTCCTGTGAAACCCCCGGTTGCAATATGAGCATAAGATCGATGCTAGTTACACAAAGTAATACCACGTCGCTAACTAGAGCTTGGGTCCTGAGTTCTAAGGCAGGGCTGTTGTAAACTCATCAATTAGCTCATCAAGTGCTCCAATACTGGATCTAACTTGGCCCGATGTTGTCCTGAATGTCCAAAGACCAGAGGAGCCTTTCAGTGCAAACGTGACCTACAAAACTATGCAATAATGAATGGGTGTTGATTTAAGGGGCTAAGGTTGTGGTATTTGTTACACAACAGTAGAAACCACACACCTTGGAAGACTGAGCTGAGAAAGTGCTGATTTCTTTAATAAGCAGCAGAGCCTACCAGTACAATGGGTGGACATGTTGAATCAAGCATCCCCACCAGCGCCAGAAGAGGGGTCAGAGAGAAAGAGTGAGACTGAGTGCTGACCCACCTGCCTAGAGTCCAGCTGGTTGTAATTCTGGTCTAGACACCAAATAGATAAAAAAGACAACATCTCAGGGGAGGGAGAGTGCCTAACTGACCATTTGCCTGGACTTCCTCAGCCACTAGTCTGATTGGATGGAAATGATGCTGAAATCTGTCTCTGTGCACCAGTGCCAAAGCAAATCTCAGAGTTTTGGGTGAAATAGAAAAGAATAGTTTTATTGCTTTTCCAGGCAAAGGGGGACACAGCAGGCTCATGCCTCTCAAAACTGTGTGTCCCAACACGGGAGCATTTGGTGAGAAGTTTTATAGCAATAGTTCAAGGGTGGGGGTTGCTGATACGATTAGGGTGTGTGCAGGGTCTCCTAATCTTGATGAGCTTCTCTGGTCCCTTTAATCTCACCTCAGGTGGTTTCTTGGCTGCTTCTCCCTTGATAAGCAACTGTTCGAATCTGCCCGTTGGAACTCAGGGAAGGTCACGGAGGCTGGAGTGTTGCCTACAAGAAACGGGGGACAAACGGGCTCCTTTTGTGCCCAGGAGTCCCACAGGGACCTTCTCAGTTTCAGAAGGAGGAAAGAAGTTATGAAGAGGAGGGCTTTCATTTTTATTTTCTTGGAAACATCCACCCCTAGAAAATGGGAATTCGTGGCCTTGAAATTGACCAATCTATCAAGATCACTCCTCCTTGGGGAGGAAGACAGTGGGCAGAGGAGTACAGAGAAGGCTTGAGCTCTTTTTCCTAAGAGTTGTGTGTAGCTTGAGGTCTCCAGTGCACCGGCAGCCTCATCGCGGATATCTTGGGAGGTGGCATCAGAAGACAGGACACTGAGAGAAACCTCAGCCTTGTCCATCTGGCCAGCAGCTGTGTGGGTGGTGAGAGGCTCATGTGAAGCTTACAAGCAGTGGGATTTCGGGAAGATGCCTCCTTGCCTTATGGTGCTCAGCCAATCGTAGGGGGTCAGCAACGAGTTTTGTGTGCGCGTGAGAGAGCTGGCCAAGCGTAGGGTGACAGTGATCAGCTGAACTGCTCAGAGCCTCCTACTTGGCAATATGAGCCAGGAAGAGGAGAGAAGCAGCCAGTTGGTAGAAGGAGGTGTGTAAAGTGTGTTTTTAGTGTTTTAATTTCTTTTTATTTTACTTTTTTTTTATTGTGGTAAAACACTTAACATGAGATCTACACTTTGGAAAATGTTCAAGTGTACAACACAGTATTGTTAATCATAAATTGCACAGAAGAACTCTAGAATGTACTCATCTGTATAAATGAAACTTTATAACCATCAAATAACAAGTCCCCCTCCCACAAGCCCCTGATAACCACCATTCTATTCTCTGCTTTTGAGTTTGACTATCTTATTTTATTTTTCAATTTAAATCTTTATTAAATCTACCAAGTCATTTTTAAAATTTTTATTTTAAATTGGAGTAGAGTTGATTAACAATGTTGTGTTAGTTTCAGCTGTACAGCAAAGTGATTTAGTTATACATATACAAGTATCTATTCATCAAATTCTTTTCACATATAGGTTACTACAGAATATTGAGCAGAGTTCCCTGTGCCATACAGGAGGTCCTTATTGGTTATCTATTTTACATAGAGCAGTGTGTACATGTCCATCCCAAACTCCCAGTACATAAAATATGTTGTGATTTTCTCACCTTGGAAGTAAGGAAAGGGCAGGAGACAGAGAAAAGTTGCCACGTGGGAAGGAATTCCCATAGAACTTTGTTATAATGATCTCTTCCTGAGGAAAGAGAAGTGAAAATAACACTGATGTTGAGAAGATGTTTTTAAATTATGATTTCAATTTTTTTTTATTTACTTAGAAGTAAGCCTACCTATGACTCAGAGATTCCACTCCTAGGTATTTTTACCCAAGAGAGATGTAAATATATGTTTACAAAAACATTTGTAGAAGAATGTTCATAGCAGCTTTATTCACAGTAGGCAAAATACGGGATTTTCATATGCTTCATTTGGCAAAAGTAGTGAATTATAAATCAGTCAAAGACCTACTCAAAACACACTTTTTTGAGAGACCCAGATGCACCCCTTACACTCAAGCTGGAAGACACCTCATCTTGCAAAATCTCTTTTGCACATTACCTGACGGAGCCCACTGAGGGGAAGTACAGTATCTGGAGAACAAAAGTTCACTATCAAGATTGTTTTCTAGTGTGCTTTCACCATCATATATTTTAAATAACATATGAAAACACCATCATAACTATGGGGAAAAGTAAACTTTGATCCTGAGGCTAAGCTAAGCCTTCAGGGTTTGCGAGATCAACAAACCAGATGTTATATAAACAGAGATTTCAAACAAATTGTTAAACCTGGTTTCATATTTACCACTAAAAAGAGTTGACTTGGAGGTGAGGAAAGAGCGTTGCCTTTGTAACTGGGTCCAAACCTCGGCTCTGCCTCTTACCCTCATCTTATCCTCTGGAGCTCAGTACAGCTGCACCTCACTTTGAAACATGAGAGAGGGGATACACATGAAAAATTGTGGGGTACCATATACATGGGATGAAGAGTCTTTAGTCCACGTGTTTTAGGGAATGCTAGTTTTTCTGATGCATTCAGCCAGTTCTTCAGGAAACACTTAATTCTTGGCAACGGAGTCAGTTTTGGAGGCCAGGAAGTTGGGGGCGGTCAGGAAAACCTGAATACCTGACCTCCTTTGAAATGTCAAGATCCTCTAGACACTGTTTTAACCCAAGCTTTAAAAGAAATGACTGTTTTGTTTGCTTTCACTCCATTTTCCATTCTCTCATAGAGACACCAAAGCACAGTCAAGCCAGCAAACAGAAGCAGAAACAAAACCACAACAAAAAGACTAAAAGACAAGGATGACATGGAGAGGAAAAAACACCAGAGTCTGTATAATTCACAGACTGATTATCAACACTGGACATTTGAGAGTTGAGCACATTTATATGACTCAGAGCCACTAGAAGGCTAAAGGGGGTTCCTTAATGTAAAGCAAGTTCTAAACATTTTAACAATTTTTACCGTGAGCCAAGAGCGATAATTCAACTGAAGAGTATCCCTCCATAGTCTTAGACATGGGATAGAATTGTTTAATTGTAAAACAGAGAAAATCATTTTATGAGGTTCATTGTTGTGTGTGCGTAAAAGCCAGTGTATTCAGTAGCAATGAGCAGGTGTTGTAGTTTCTCTTGTAGAGGAAACTGTCAAGTTTAAGCCCTTTTTCTTTTCACTTCTTTCCTCAGCATGAAAAGACATTGACTTTGAGCTGAATGTGTTTGCATTTTGCAGTCTTGTAATAGAGTTATTAAAAAGGTTTCTGTCCCTTCCTTTCAGGTATTTTGGAAGGTTTTGAGATTTTAATTTTTTTAATTTAAAAAAATTTTATTTTATATTGAAGTACAGTTGACTAACAATGTTGTGTTACTTTCAGGTATTTTTAAATGTTTTTATTTACTGTTTGAACAATTCCAGGAACTACTCACCTGTGGTTCATGATATTGACAGATCTTTTGTCACAACTGGACACAATTTTCAGGGTGATTGTGAAGATTTGTAATTTTCCAGGAAGTCTCTGCTGTTGTGGTCCGTGTGGATGGATGCCCTGCTCAGATACTCATAAAAGGACCTGCCTATTGTAATATAATAGCAAGTCCTCAAAAAGATCAGTAGAAATGGGGAGGAGATGTTTGAGATCACAGATTTTGTGTGGAAATGATGCACAGGAGGGGGTTATGGGGGCTGATTAGATGGAGCCCACCTAAGGCTGCTTCTGATCTGAGTTGAGTCTCTATAGGCATAAATCTAAGCCCAAAGGAGAGACTTTCTTTACAGAGAATCCCTGAGCTGTGTTTCTCCCTCTAACAACTGTGGGAAGCCTGGTAATTGAACCCAACACTTGATCTTGGGTGATCTCAAAAGAGCATTAAGGATCTTTCTTAAAATAGAGTGCTAGCAAACCACTACCAATCAGTGGCAACTGGAACTTTGAATCAATGATGGAGACATCATGCAGTTCTGAGATTAGGATAAGCTTTGTAGCATAAACATGGTTCTAGGTGATCTTTTACTTGATTCATATACAGAATTAAAAATAGATTTGGGGCCAATCTGAAGTTAAGACTTGGGCACTTGGTCAGCCTTGTGGAAAGACCCGCATAGTGAGTGGGTGAGATGTCCAGTCAACAGTCATGTGGGTGGGTGTGGAAGAGGACCCTTCAGCCTCAAATGAAAGTAGCTCCAGCTGACATCTCGATGGCCAACTTCATTAGATCCCAAGTCATCACCATCAAGCTAAGCTGCTTCCTGACCTTCAGAAACTGAGTGAGAAAATAAATTTTTTTTTAAGTTCCCCCCGCAAAAAAAAGACTTCATTTCTAAAGGAATATTGAGAGAACTCCCTCCCACAGTTTATTTTAGGTGAGTCCAACTATCATACAGCTATTGCCATTGCTGACTTGCCAACTTCGTAGGGGGTGAGTTACACATGCACTGACTTATCCATGTTTTTCTTCTCCACTAAGTATCTCTGGGATTCCAAAACATGTGCAAAGTCATGTGGCACTGCCAAGGAGCCAATGGACTGTGAGACACACAGGACTGACTAACCAATCATTTATTTCATGTCTGACACTTGTGGACGTGCA
This sequence comes from Lipotes vexillifer, assembly GCF_000442215.2. Taxonomy (NCBI): domain Eukaryota; kingdom Metazoa; phylum Chordata; class Mammalia; order Artiodactyla; family Lipotidae; genus Lipotes; species Lipotes vexillifer. The sequence continues at coordinate 431,699 of NW_006771793.1, forward strand.
CCATATCTCTTGAGGCAGCGAATACTCTACATCATGTCACATCAGAGGCTCAACACGACAGGGCTGGGAAACATCTAGCTAATGTTTCATCCAAATACCTTCCAAGATGGCAATAACTATCTAATAGAGAAGAACTACTGAATAGCAGTTGGCAGCCTTGAAGAGCATGTTTAGAATAACCTAGTGCCACTAATGTAGAGAAGGCAGCCTTGTCATTTGAAGGGCAACCTAAGTCACACCTTGTTGCAAAATAAGTGTCCCTTTTGGACCCAGTGTAACATGAAAATTTCTTATGTTATCCATTTTGCATACTTTACAGTGTTAGTATGTGCATGTGTGTGTGTGTGTTTATGTTTTTATGGTGGGGATCATTAAACATTATATTTTGGTGTTGAGGCTCTTGCTGAAATAAAATCATTATATAGAAGAGGTGACATCATAAGCTTTATCTGTCATAATCATGCTGGTTAGGACATTTGTTTTAATGGGACTTAGAGATGTTCCATTGTTTACAGACTGTGTGATAGACAGAAATAATTGGGAGCAATACTGAAACTTTAAGCAACCTCCTCGGTACATCCTCAGGTTCAAGAGCATCTTATACTCAACACACCCCGACCAAATCCGATTGCCTTACTTAGACCCTGCTGACTGCACCCCACCACCAGGAACCTAGGACAGAAACCTCTCGGTGGTCTCTGACTCCCCTCCCTCATTTCACTCTTCACGGGCATTTGGTCACTGGTTCTGACATCCCACCCCTCCTTTCTTAGCCCCTCTCTGACCATACGCCTTGGTTCAGGACTAATCATTGCTCATGTAGAAATGCATTAATCTACTCATGGAGTTACTTGCATCCAGATTAATTAATTTGTTTATCTGCCATCTCCTCTATTAGTTGTGAATTTGTTCAGTGGTAGAAACCATGTTTTAGTCATGGCTCTGCAATTTCTGATGAAACCTACTGCCCAGCATCTGTATGTAAGAAATGAAGCAGGACCCTCTGGGGCCTTCCCAGGGTAGACCCACCCCCCATGTCCTCAGCCTGCCTTTTGTCTGTAGAAAAACTTTAGTAAAAGAATAAATTTCATCAGAGAAGTGAGAAAATGCAGAAGCAAAGGAAAACAGTCAAATAAGATGAAGTAATAATAGTTTAGTCATTAAACAAAGGTCTTTAGCTCCTCCTCAAGGGCTATAGATAATATTCAGAGTCATGTCCTGTGAACTGTTTTATAGATACTGAGACCCCTGCCAGGTGGAAGACATTAACTACATGTGGACCAGACCGTAGCCATGACATAAGCTGCCGCAGTGCCAAGGAACTGGCCTCAAAGAAATGGGAACAAACAGACCCTGGAACTGAAGATTAACTGTTCTTAAGAAACAATCAAGATGATGCTGGTCGGACCACTGCATGACCAATTTCAAGATGAGTGTCAGAGCTGACTGTGCTGTTTCTGCATGTAGCCCTCTCCCTCCGCCTATAAAAGCTCTTGCCCACTGGTTGTCATGGGGGTGGGAGGGAGAGAGTGGGCCTTTGGACAGGAGTCCGCCCTCCCCACAGTTGCTGGCATCCAAAACAAAGCAAACTTTCCTTTCCACCAACCTTACCTCCCAAGTATTGGCTTTCAAGTGGCAAGAAGGCAGACCCCACTTTCAGTAACATATATGTTTGTGTTTCTGTGTATTTCTGTGGATATGCATGTATGTGCATGTGCATGTGTGTCATTCAATAAAATCCAGCATCATGAGAATAGGACCAAGTTGTAAGTCCCCGCAAGCCAGGTGACAGCATGAATGATAATAAGTACTATTCTTTGAATGCCTGCATTGAGCCAGGTAATTGAGACACATTTTGTTAGATCAGTCTCACAACCTTTAGAGGCAGCTATTACTAGTCACAACTTCCAGGTTACTGAATAAAGACTCAAAGAGGTTATGTAAGTGCCTAGATCCATCTGACTCCAGAACCTTTATATACCTAGAGACAAGTGCTATAAAGTGAAGAAGGGCTGCAAACAAAAATTAGGGAAGTTTTTTTTTTTTTTAATTTATTTATTTTTATTTATTTTTGGTTGTGTTGGGTCTTCATTGCTGCACGCAGGCTTTCTCTAGTTGTGGCAAGCAGGGGCTACTCTTCGTTGCGGTGCACAGGTTTCTGATGGCGGTGGCTTCTCTTGTTGTGGAATACAGGCTCTAGGCACGCAAGCTTCAGTAGTTGTGGCACGCGGGCTCAGTAGTTGTGGCTCGTGGGCTCTAGAGCCCAGGCTCAGTAGCCGTGGCGCACGGGGCTTAGTTGCTCTGCGGCACGTGAGATCTTCCCGGACGAGGGCTCAAACCCGTGTCCCCTGCATTGGCAGGCAGATTTTTAACCACTGCACCACCAGGGAAACCCCAAATTAGGGAAGTTTTGATGAGAAGCTTTGCCTGCCTTAATCTTTTGCCCAGTTCCCCAATCTGTCCACTAGATTCATTCAGGTTCAGTATCAGAGCTCATTTTTCATTATGAGAATTACATTTGAATGAACAATAAAAGAGTACAGGGGTGGACTCCTACTACATACTTACATACCTGCATGTAAAATTACTTTCTGATTGTAGAGCTGCTATGTTTAATTTGGATGTGCATAAGTGTGTGTGTGTGTGTGTGTGTGTGTGTGTTAATGTTTAGAGACCCAACATTTGGATGTCTTCAACTGATTTAACTGAAAAGTTCCCTGACAAAGAAAACTCAGTACTATATGAGGATAGCTATAACCTAGTGCAATTTGTTTATTGCATTTTGAGAATGCTGTATATCCTTTCTACACTTAACATAATCTATTAAACTGGTACCTAACGTTGATTACAAGATTATATTCCAGATTATTTAAAATAGCTTCCCTGTATCTAGTCAGATGTGTAAATGTTGAGTGACAAGTTAAGATTCTTACTTAGACTGGGAATTCCTTTCAGAATCAACTCATAAACACTCATGAATGACATATGCCTGAAGAGGATTTGATTATGTTACTTTGTATCACAGGTTTTGGAAAAGTGTTAATGGCTGACTTACATTTGCTCTGTTGGGATTTATTTTGAAAATACAGTTTTATTTTATAGACAGCCTCCTATTGTGCATTAGTGGTTCTTTTTCTACTTCATTGGCTAACAAGAAACAATTCCAACCCAATCAATTTGACAACACAAGTTATAAGAATTACCCCATTTCCACAGAAAAGTTTGCTATAGGTCATCCAAAACCTGTTAAGAGTTTTCCATATATCATGACCTGTGCTATATTTTTTAAATTATCTGACTGTCAATAATCCTGTGAGTTGGGTACCGTTATCTCTATTCGATGGATAAGGAAGCTTAGACCCAGAAGGTCAGGCATTTAGTAACAAATGGATTCTACTCTGGGTTCTTGAGAACTGAATAGAATTGTACAGATTGTTTCCCCAAGTCTCAAAGCCTATTTGTCCTTACATGTCTATGTTAGCAGTTCCTTGTGGTCTCTGAAGTATAAAGGCCACGATATCAAGGACACTTTGGGAATTCAATTAAGCCAGATCCCTAGCCAGCTAAATAGACCTGAGATTTGAGTGAACCTAACGTTGTGAGTACTGATTCAGAAAACTTCGAAGAAACACAGAACATGTTTAATATGCTTCCTCAATCAATGATGAACACTAAACCTTGTTTTCCGATGCCATGAAAGAGAATTATTATTTTTTTAATTTCAGATCTTTATTTTTTTTTTTAACATCTCTACTGGAGTATAATTGCTTTACAATGGTGGGTTAGTTTCTGCTTTATAACAAAGTGAATCAGCTATACATATACATATATCCCCATATTCACTTCCTCTTGCATCTCCCTCCCACCCTCCCTATTCCACCCCTCTAGGTGGACACAAAGCACCGAGCTGATCTCCCTGTGCTATGCGGCTGCTTCCCACTAGCTATCGGTTTTATATTTGGTAGTGTATATATGTCCATGCCTCTCTCTCACTTCGTCCCAGCTTACCCTTCCCCCTCCCCGTGTCCTCAAGTCCATTCTCTAGTAGGTCTGCGTCTTTATTCCTGAAAACTTTTAACTGTGTAGCACTTGCTGATCAATAGCTCAAACTCTAGAGCCAGAAGTTTAGCAGGTCATCCTGCCTTGAATACTTTTTAGCTTTGTGACTTTATTCAAGTTTCTTAACAACTCTGTGCCTCAATTTTCTCTTGTGTACTATGGTGCTAATAACAGCATTTATACCATAGAACAGTATAATGATTAACTGAATCCTCCTTGAGCGTTATTATTTTGATTGTTATTAGCATTTCCTTAAAACCTTGAAACTATAAATTAGATGAAAAAGCTTTTCTAATAGTTATTATTATATTTCAAGACACGTGATTGGAACTGAGCAATCCACTACTTTTCCCCTGCAATTTACATCACCTAGGAGATAGAATTACTCCTCATTTTGTGTTTCTTGCAATAAAACATTTATGGGTAAGTTAATGTAGAGCACTCTGCTTATCTCTAAGGAGTATTTTGTAAACTCTTCTGAGAAGTCTATCATTTCCTATAATTCATACAGCACTTTTAAATTTCTTGATGTGTTTTTACATAGCTGACCTTATATTTACAACAAACCAGTAATGTTGGAAGGGAAATATTACCACCGTTATTTACAAAAGCAGAAAGTGAGTTTAAAAGTGAAGTTTGGGCAGAAAGAAGTATAGAGGCTCTATCTTCTAATTCTTAGTCTCTTGTGTCTTTTTCTGGACCAACCTGAGAAGAGAGGAAAGGTAACAGCGTTCTGTTTGCCAGAAAACTGGATTTTCCCCTCTTCACCCATCCCAGTGAAACTTTGTCCCTAATGAGGACAAGAGCACACGGGAAGAGAGGACTGAGTCACCTTTAAAACAGCACCAGGAAAAAAAAAAAAGTGCGGGAACTTTTCTCTTTGTTGTTAAAGGCTTCTAGAAGCCTCTCAAGCAAACACAGAGTAGATTATAAAAGCAAGAACCCAATTTACTGACTACAGAAGAGTTCTTTTCTCCTCAAAATCATCATTCATAATTCCTTCTTTCACTGACTAAAGATCATAGGAGAAACCAAGCCTACCAAGGAAGCCTAGAACAAATTTTTACAAGCAATATCATTCCAGAGTTATCTTCAATTGCATATTTTACCTTTACATTAAGATTCAGTGTCAAAATTAAAAGTTAAAATACTTGAGAGGGGAACAATTCTGGCAGATGGCTAGTTTGAGAGACTGTTACATTCTCCTGTAGAGCCTAGATGTTGTAGGTCAATATACTTAGCTTTAAAAAACTATTTATATATATATATATATAAACACACGACCAAGCACAAACAGTAACAAAAACAAAAAATCCACAACTGTTCAACTGTCCTCACTTCCCTTTGAGCTTGGAAACAATTGTTTCCCCAATAAGATGTAAGCAGGATAGGGGTGGAATTTATCAAGATACCTTTTAAAAGAGAACCAACTTGAACCTGTGCTTTCTCCTTCTATCTGTCTGAAATGCAGACAGGATGACTGGAGGTGTAACAGAAATGAGGGAACAGTTTAGAAAATCCAGGGGTCTTCAGCCAGGATACAGTTGAGCCCCTGTGCCAGCCTTGAATCGCCTACCTTTCAATTTCTTCTTATCAAAAAATGAATGAATAAATAAGTGAAATAATTAATATATAAGTAAGGAAATGAGTGAATTTCAATTTTTATTAAACTCAATATTTGGATTTCTGTTATATAAGGCTATACCCAATTTTGGGGTATGGTGAAATAACATCTGTAGACAAAAGTGGACCCTAACAGTAAATGAGTCTTTCCCCATGCACAGACCCACCATCTGTGCAAAAACACAACACAAAGTAAGCCCTGTCATCTGTGAGCAATTCCCAAAGACATTCACAAATGTGGTTTCCCATTACAAAAGAAATACCTTTTAAAAATGCCTTCTATTCTTAAAAACACACATACACAAAACTATCTCTATAATGGCTATTTGGAATAAAGCATAGCAATTTATATTTGTTTTTATTGATTTTAAATAAGATAAGGTAGAGAAATGGTAAAAAAAAAAAAAAAAAGAAAAAGAAAAAGTCCTTTTTATTATATTGAAGTGAAATGAAGAGAGTTTATTTGAGAAAGTCAGTCCAGGAGCCTGGATTCACATCTGATGTTTGATAAGAACAAAGACTGGCTGACCTTTCACAGTAGAGACTTTGTTGGGGGTCCCAGCCACCCCTCTGAACTCTGCCATCCCTCAGTTCAGCCCTTGTTCAATGTGCTAATCCAGAACCCATCCTTTAATCGGAGGTACACCTCACTTCCGTAAGAGACAGAATAACTTCAAAGGATGCCTTAATTTTATCATGGTATGGTAAGCCGTTAATATTTTCCCATCTCTTTTGAAATCTCACCTTAGTAACAAATAGCTCTTACCTTCAAAGTTTTGAAATAATACTAACTTTATCATGGATAAATCATAGAACACTATATGAGAAATGACAACAGATTGAGTCTCTTGTCATCATTTCGGTTAAAATGATCTTACAAAAGACCTATTTTGCATATACAATAGATGTGGGACATAGCTCAAGATGCATCAAATTATAAAACTAGAAGTTTCTTCTGGGGGGTATTTGATCATGAAGACTGAGAACGCAAATACAATGAAGTGGAAAACACTGTTCATCATTATTGATTGTCACCTTCATGGAATTGCAGCAGGTATTTTTGTTTTGCCTCTATACCCAGTGCAATATGCTAACTTTCTAATTAAAATAAATGGAGTCAGAAGTGTGAGAGGTAGAGGAGGACTTGCTTGAGGGGTTAAGGTAAACAGAATAATGTCCCTTCCCAAAGATGTCTACATCTTAATTCCTGCAGCCCATGAATACCCTACTTTACATGGCAAAAGAGTCTCTGCAGATGTGATTATATTAAGGACGTTGACCATGAGACAATTATCCAGGTGGGCCCAATGGAATCCCATGGGTCCCTATAAGAAAAAGGAGGAGGTCATCAGCACTGAAGATGCCTTGCTACTGACTTTGAACATGAAGAAAGGAATTCATCCATTCAATGAGCCAAAGAATGCAGGTGACCTCTAGAAGCTGGGAAAATCAAGGAAACAGATTGTCCCCCGGGGCCTTCAGAAGAAATGGAGCCTGTTGACACTTTGATTTTAGCCCAGTAAGATGTACTGTGGCCTTCTGACCTCCAGAATCATAAAGTAGTACAGTTGTGTTGTTTTATGATATTGTTTTGGGAGAAATTTGTTACAACAATAGGAAACTTTTCAGTAATATAGGGTTTATGTTTGGTTTGAATTTTGAGTTCAGTGGAAAGATCAGGGAGGTTACATATTCCCATTTAAGGGAACACTAAATATGAAGTGAATAAACACTAAAGCATGAAGGCTGGAAGGAGAATGATGAGGTGACCTGGATGAAATGGAGATACACATGAGAAAGAGATGCCTTTGTGCAGGAGGGGAGCTTAGGTGATATAGGTGCCCATATCCCCAAATAAACTTATCTGCCTTTTTAAGGAATTTGAACAATAAGTAATCATGGGGAATGACTTAATTGGATTGGCATTTGGGAAGATTTAAAAAATTGCCCTCACAAGAAGCAGAGTAGGATTGAAAAGCAATGATACCAGTTCAAAACCAAGGAACGTAATACCTAATGGGAAGAGTATATAATGTGGGCAATCTGTTCAGGAACACCTTGATGGAAAAGGGTGATGATTAAGCACCAAAGGATAACTTCTAGTTCTGATTTGCATCTATAGCAACTGAGAAAACCCAGCAGGATCAGAGGAACAACTATGGTCCAAGGGGTCCCACCTCACTCCCCTCTTCCAAAGAGGACCCACAGTAAAATATTCCATAAACTGGAGACTTCATTTTGCAAAATTGGTCCTAAAATTACCATTAACTACTATGGTTCTGGAAAACTGTACTATTTGTGATCAGAATTCATGAACGTCTCCAGGCAAAATGTTAATTTTCTATTTATCTTAAACTTTTAACTTTTTGACTTGCATAGGAGATTAATTCTCTCCATTTTTACTCTAATATGTATAAATAAGGGGGGAGAGATAAATTAGGAGCTTGGGATGAACACAAACACACTACTATATATAAAATAGATAACAAACAAGGGCCTACTGTATAGCACAGGGAACTCTACTCAATATTTTGTGATAACCTATAAGGGAAAAGGATCTGAAAATATATGTATAAATAAATAAATAAATATATATATATATATATATATATCACTGTGCTGTACACCTGAAACTAACACAACATTGTAAATCAACTATACTTCAATTTTTAAAAAGGCAAAATAAATAAACAACTAAAACATGGGGCCTTCTCAAATAACATGAGGTCAATTATAAAGAAAAAAATAAATAAGCAAGACATCATTCTGACAAGTTTTTAAGTGCTGATTAGACAACACCCACCACCACCCCAAACCTCCCTAGGAAAGCTTTCTGTTTTAGGTATGCCCCTACGCATAATAACCGGAAGTCATTTATTCTCACCATATAAGAGAGTTTGAATCTTCAACAGATTCCGTTTTGTTGAAGAAATTCACAAGAACACGAGACACTAACACATGCCTTTTAGTCGTTCTTCGTTAAAAAAAAAGGAATTTCCAAATATCTTACCCACCTTTTGTTTTTCTTCACCTGAAGCCCAAATCCTTATTTTCAGCCTTTTGCTGATTTCCCAAAATGTTCTGGCATTAGAGTAAACTCATGTTCAAGCCTCCTCTCAGAACTCAGCCCGTGTGTCAACGTACTTGTGAGAATCTGGGTGAATCCTTTACTAACATTTTCAAGATTACTTATCAAATGTAACATATTACCTAAATATTCCAACTTTCTCTCTTGTCTATTTAACTCATTAACCTTTCTTTTCACTCTTAATGGAAGTGAAGAGAAGCAATTTATTAGTTCTGACATGCCTATCAGACTTATAAAGAAGGTATCAGTGGAAATAGTGTTTAATATATCTGAAAAAAACCATATTTTTCTACTACAGATCTCTGTGAACCATTAATAAAGTTAATCCTCTCAGCATATGTTATTTACTGAAAGAAGTCACCATTTTGCATAGGCATAATGCCAGAACTATAATAAAATGAATTAAGACTTATTATGATGATTTTAACCTCATGATAAAATGATTAGGCAGAACAGAAAATTGAAATTGAAAACATGTGGAGACCATCTTTCTGGTCTCTGGACTAGTTTCAAATGTTCTAGGAGTATTAATCAGCTGGTTGTCCTACTTTCTATACTCCTATTAGACTCCTATTAGATGTGTTAAGATAAACAAACACACTCCCCCAGGCAGCAGGACCAGGCTTGGTTCAGTCCTCCACTTAGAGGATACCTGGACCTGAAAAGAGCAGAGATGTGCTTGGATTTGACATAGAAGAGCTTTCTGTGTGGTTTTCATGTACGGGAACAGCTGGAGTAGGCACTGAATTAAGTCTGTGTATGATGTGGATACATAGATGATAGATTGATAGATCAATCGATAGATGATGAATGATAGGTGATAGAGATAGATAACAGATAGATGATATAGATAAATGATAGGTGATAAATGATAGATAAATGATAGATAATAGATAAATAGATAGATGAAAAATGAGAGATAGATAAATAGATAGATGGATGATAAATGACAGATAGATAGGTAATAAATGATAGATGATAGAGATAGACAGATGATAGGTAATAGATAGATAATAGATAAATAGATGAAAAATGACAGATATAGATAAATGGATGATAAATGACAGATGATAGATAATAAATGATAGATGATAGAGATAGATGATAGATAATAGATAGATAGATAGATAGATAGATGATAGATAGATAGATAAAGAATCTGCCAAGGCAGAGTCTGTGCTCTGAGTTAATAAGGACAGGAGAACCCAGAAGGAATTTTGGAAGAAAGAATGAGGGAAGGTTGAGGCCACCCACTTCACTGTGAAGAGAGATACAACCTTGAAACTATTAGGGCTCTCCTTACTCTCCGGTCTGTATTATAACTCTTTGTCATCTTCTATTTTTCCTTCTCACAAGACAATGAACTCTTAAGATAATATATAAGAAGTTCAGTTTTAAAATCTAACATATCTACATCTGAGGCCTGGCCTCACCTCTTGTCAGGTCAGCAGCTTTCACTAGATGGTCCAGTACCTTTAAATTTTAGTTTTCTCACCTGTGAAACAGGAATAATACCCTTCTCAAGGGTTGCTGTGAGGCAAAATTAGAGAACATGTTAAAAAGAGAGATTTGGGCTCAAATCTCCCATTCAGCTTCAGCCTGGGCTTTTGAAGGACTTAATCAGAGGACTGTTATTTGAGTCAGGGCTGTGCTTGCCTGTGGTCAGGGATCGTGAGAACATAGAGGCTGCCCGACACCTGACAGGCATCTCCACCTTAGTCACACCGCGAGGCACGCCTTAAGATGTGTTATTAATATCCAGATACTCTCCTTCAAATATAGACCTATAAAGAATTTTGAATGAAAAAATATTTTTATGCATTTTATATATTGAAATTCTATTGATCAATAGAACTGTAAATATGTACTTATTATGATTAGTAAAATGATATAAACATTAATAATGATGGTTAAACTTATTAATTTTATGTGCAAAAGCATTTAAGAACTTTTGGTCGATTTAATAAATAGAGACAGTTAATACAAATCTTAGGACATTTGATAGTAAGTAACTTTTAAAAAAATAATTATATCCTTTAAGTCAAAAATGTAAAAATTTAAAAATAATGATGCAAAGCAGAATTATAGAAAGCAGATTATACTCGATTCTAAATATGGTAGAATTGCTAGGTGTAATAGCATTCACAATATAAAGCAAAATAAAGCAAAAAGCTTTCAAGAACCCTGTCTAATTTCTTAAAAAATCAATTCAGGGCCTGACTCTTTTAAAGAAAGAAAATACTATTTGGGAATTGTATACATCTCATGAGGATGAAGTTAAAGCAGAATGCATGTTTTGCGATTACAAAACTTCATAAGGAGAAAAAAACCTTCCAAAATGACATAACATCTATGATAAATAATCTTTACTGAAATGTAATACAGGATATAGAGAATATGAAGTAATGGTAAAAGCATTGAAGATAAATTAGGTACTTCCTAATTTAGTTCCTAACTGTTCAGTTCAGAACTGTTCACTTCCTAGTTCAGTTCCTAACTGAACTTACCAAGTTCAGTTGAAATGAGCATCCTTTTAGTTTCACGAACAAGAGGAAAAATCTATTAGCACATTGTTGAGAAATTATCTTCCTCAATAATGTCAAACTTCAAAAACTGAATCTTTACATTTCTTAATAAAATATTATTTTTTGGCTACAAACCTATATTTGTTTTTGGCTCCATCATAAGCTGATATTTACTTTACTCAGCTGTGGTTCATGATTCATTTTCACACTTATCCATTCATCATTTGCTTTCAAAGCTTATTCAGAACATGTCACAGTTAAGTTTGCCCAGAGAAAGTCCCTAAAGCAAGGATTTCAATGTGGGCAGTGTTCGAGAGGTGATCCCTGAAAACATGGGGAGCAGAGTTGGGGGAGTGAGAGCATTTTAGGTTTTATTCCAGAAGCAATCAGAAGCTATTATATAGAGAAGTGGTAAAATTAGATTTGCATTTAAACAAACAACCAAAAACAACTACCTAAGGGAGAATGAATTTGTAGAAATCAAAACTCAGCATGAGAACTGTTAATGGGTAGGTATTACTATAATCCATGCTAGATGTCATGTACAGGAGCCTGTGTACATCTTGCAAGGATGAATTAAAAGCATAATGTGTGCTTTGTTTTTTAAAATATTTTATAAAGAGGAGAAAGTTACAAAATTATATCCCATCTATGATACATAATCTTTTATGGAAACATAACAGAATATAGAGAATATAAAAGAAAAGGTGAAAGGTGGGATTAAGGCTCTAGAGAGCAAGAGAGGTTGACAGGTTAGAAGATTTACAGCTTGGATGTGGAAGGGACAGGAGCAGAATGACATCCGTGCATCTGGCATAAACACCACCTCTGGGGAGGTGGTGACCAGCCCGTTGATTGCAGACCTATGAGTGGCTTATCAGACAAGACCAACCCAGAGAAATGACTTCTGAATTAAATACATGCTTGCTACTTAGGCCATTAAGCTTGGGATATTATTGTAGCTTATTGTGTCAATAAATAATTTATACAGAAACTGATACCTAGAAGGAATAATATCATTTAAAAAAACTTAAAATATATGGCATTGGCTTTAGAACCAGGTGGCAGGAAGCTGACAGAATGGCAAGAAAATCGTTAGCAAAGGCTGAAAAAAATGATTTAAAAAAATGTATTAAGGCTGGAAAAGAGGAGACTCAGGCTACGTAGTAGCAGAAAAATACTGTGCTCACTTGGAAATTGAAAACGAAGGACCTAGTGAACTTTTGGATTTGGTTAAGAAGACCTTCAGTTAGAATATTGAAAGTGTCAGCAAGTTGCTTCTAGCATTGCATGATAAGATATAGAAATAGATGGGCTAAAGAAAGAACTGAGCAATTTGTAAGAAGAATTTAGAAGAAATATCAAAGAGAAAAGCCTTGTTGGGTTAGAAAATAAAACTATTTTTTTATCCCTAGCCTCTCTAGCCAGCAAAACATTCATAAAATACAGCTTGAGAAGGAGATCAAGTAAAGTGGGTGCTTATACAATCTTTTATGATGCTTCTATGCTCTGTGCTATGATGCATTCCCATTCACAGAGGGCCTTCTAACCACTAGAAAAAAAAGAACTTCTCAAAATCTTAAAGGATTCTAGAAATCCCACAAGAACTTGATATGCCCTGAATACCTGTAATTAAATCTAGAGAAAGGCTTGTCTCTTGAATTGTAGGTATACTCTTCACCATTAGAACTGAATAGAATCAGATTCACAGAAAACCTAAAAAGTTCTTAAAGGAGTTATGCAAGCAAAAGTGCTGCAAGACTAAAAATGAAATTATTTAAAAATCAAAAAGGCAATAAAGAACTGGGAAAGTTCCTCGAAGGCCATATTTTCCAGTGGAAATACTCCCCACTGCCAGAGCAGGGAATCTGGGAATATTTGTTCAACAGGATTTTGAAATGCTATGGAACAATGACTGCTATGTCTCATTTCTTACCTTTTCAAATGAGAATGATTATTAAGCAAACCATACTCCTTTTCCACCCTTGTATGTTTGGGGCATGTGAAACAGATATCTTGTCTTTTTGGTCCTTAAATCTCTGAATCGAGAGGAGCCACATCAGGACCTGATGTAGAACCCAAGATACTGAATTTTGATCCTCAGGCTGTAATTGGATAACACTTTGAGGATATGTAATGAGGTGAAGAAATTTTGCAGGTGGAAGGAATATGAATGGCTATGGCACAAGATATAGACTATTGCATATTGGTGATAAAATGTCCACATTTCTTCACCCTGCCCTCTATTCAGGCCCTCTGCAATGCAATTTTGCAGTAACTCCCACCAAAAGCCATGTGAATCTGGGATGGCCTTGTAAATTCCATCGATCTACATGTCTAACTTTATGTCAGTGCTACACCATCTTGATTGCAGTTGCTTTGTAGTAAGTTTTGAAATCGGGAGTATGAGTCTACTCATTTTGTTCTTTTTCAAGATTGTTTTAAATATCCAGTATTGAGTTTAAAATGGAATCAGAATCTAGTCAAAGGTATGTCCTTAGCATTGGACAAAAGTAGTGTTTTGTACTTTCCCTGTAAATAGGAAAGTGTTCAGCACAGGACCAGTTATATAACATGTGTATAATAAATGTGTATTCCCATTTAAGTATACTTTCTTTTCACACACAAGGTAATATTCTATTGCCTAAGATAGATTTTGGCAGCTCTTAGACATTATCTGTGTACAGATTCCAGATAGCAGGATTTTCTATCTTCCAATGCAGTCTAGAGACATCCCCTTTAATGAAAGATTTGAGATCACAAAGTTAAAACATGATAGCACGATTTTCTATCTTCCAATGTGGTCTAGAGACATCTCCTCTAATGAAAGAATTGAGATCACAAAGTTAAAACATGAGAATCTTGTCACAACATGGTGGAGACTTAAATCCTCGGTCTAGATGTGTGGTACCCCACAGGATATCCCAGGGCCAGATAGCCACAGTGCTGAACGAGCAAGAGATGATCACATCTGACAAGCTGGCTTTCTTTCCTTTTTGATATGGAGCTCCCGAAAGAGCTGTCAGGCATTTTGTGCCCGGTGAACTATAGAGCAGCCTGTACTTCTCTGACTGTGTTTTTCCAGCCTGGGATGTGGGGAAATAAGAGACACATAAACCCCTGGAAACTCTACTGAGTGGCCTGAAACACTGAATTTCATTGTAGACTCATTTCTGAATATTGGTCAGATTTCTTAGAGAAAAGCAAGAGCCACTCAAATCAATTAACTCTGTCTGTCAAGGGTTTTTCTTGTTCCTTAGATTCCTCCTGTCACCCCCTCTTGCTGGGTCAATATCCCTTTCCTGCATTTTCTCCTCTTTCTTCGAGGTTTACTTATCCCGAGTGCAACTTTCACTGGACTTTGCCATGTTCTTTCTCTAGACCCTTATTACCACAAATCCCATGGCCCTCTATTTTTCCTTCCCACCCTTGCCATACCCTCATCTAATCATCTTTTTACAAAGCCTTCCTGAAAAGAGATATTTATAATGAAACCTGAGGAAGATGGTGACAATTTCAGACAATCGTAACACACCAAATACAATTTTAAGTGACTTATTACCTTCCAGGCATTCTGTGAGCTGCTGGAGACCCATCCATGGAAAGGATGGATACCTCCCTTTCCACACGATTAAACGAATGCTTATGGGTGTGTAATAAATGCTACGGAAGAGCATACGGTTCTATTGGGTGAAGCATTTGGCCAGAGATACCTAGAGGAAATTGAGACCTGAAGGACAAATAAGGCGAGGTCAAAGGAAGAAATGTCCCAGCCAAAGAAAATAATGTTCGGAAGCCCGGGAGTGGGAGAGCCTGTTTTAAGATCCTAGAGGAATCCAGTACAGCTGGAGCTTAGGAGAGGCAGGAAGATAAAGATGTGTGTAGAGAAAGAGGTACTTGGAGACCACTTGCAGGACTTGGTCCCAATGTCTAGGGGAAGATTGATGGTTTAATAGAAGGCCGACATAACAGGTGCTGTGTTTGCAAAAGATGAGTCTGTGGATTGGGAATGTATTGGAAAGGGTCAAAATGTGGTATGTGCACTACCATGTGTAAAATAGATAGCTAGTGGGAACCTGCTGTATAGCACAGGGAGCTCAGCTCGGTGCTCTGTGATGACCGAGATGGGTGGGATGGAGAAAGACTAGGAGGGAGACCCAAGAGGGAGGGGATATATGTATACATATAGCTCATTCACTTCGTTGTACAGCAGAAACTAACACAACATTGTAAAGCAATTTTATCCCAACAAAAAAAAAAACAAGACAAAACAAAAAGATGTGGTGTGGTGAGGTTATTTCCCGAGTCTAGAGGAGAAATTGTGGTGATGTATCTGTGTCATGCAAGTGAGGATAAAGGAAAAGGAGTAGATTGTTTAGCTCCCTCAGAGATAGAAATTGCAAATATAGGGGTTGTCGGAGGAGAAAGTGTCGGGGGTGTGAGAGACACACAGATTCTAACGTGAGAAAGGAGAGATATATAAAATTTAGATATGCCTTGCTGTGGAGATTCCAGAATGCCAGAGGGTATGCTTATTATCAAAGGCGGGCGGGATCATAAACAGCTTGGGGTTTGTGAGATGCCATGACAGGAATAATACTTTACAAAGGAAAGCACGCACTTTATAACATTCCTAAATATTAAAATCTGTTGAGTTTTAGCTTTAGCTAACTTTGAACTATTTTTATCTGCCTTGCCTCATCTTATACTGGACTTCAATAAAACGGATTTTTCATTTGGGTAATAAAACTCAGCCTGCGTTACTTGTAAAATTTGAACATGTATCCTCACAAGGCACAGACCAAGCAAGGAAACGGTGTGAGCCGGTGTCCTTGCAGAGAACCAGAAGGTTGGTGACTGAGGCAGCCTCTGAAAAATACATTAATTCCATTTTTTACCTCCACTGGGACCTTGAAAGAGAAGGCAATGGGACCCAGGATGAGACAGATCAGTTCCTTTCTCTGACAGAGTTTGAAAGTCCTGGCCATGGACTCAATAAACCTGTCACGGTGATGCTTATAAAAAGTTTTTTAAAATTCCAGCCCAAAGCCTCTCCTCTGAGCTTCAGTCTTATCTATCCAACTGCCTACTTGACCCACTTCTTTGTCTAAGGGGAGAGCTTAACTTAACATGCTCCTGTCTGAACTCTAGATTTCCTCCCTCAAATTCTGCAGCTTCTCTTTTTGCAATCTCCTTACCTCTCAGTTAATGGTACCACTATAGCCCAGCTTCTCAAGCCAGAAAAATGGGAGTCGTATGTGGAGTCTTCCTCCCCTTCCACATCTAATCTTCCTCTTCCTTTGTTTTTTTTTTTTTTTCTTTTTCAGTTTCCATATATAAGGGAGACCATATGGTATTTGTCTTTCTCTGACTTATTTCACTTACTCTCAAGGTCCATCTGTATTGTCACAAATTACAAGATTTCATTCTTTTTATGGCTGGGTAATATTCCATTATATATATATATATATATATATA
>NW_006771793.1:448695-451333 GCF_000442215.2 Lipotes vexillifer
ACACACACACACACTGTATCTTTAGCCATTCATCTGTTGATGGATACTTAGGTTGTTTCCATGTCTTGGCTATTGTAAATAAAGCTGCAGTGAACATAGGAGTGCATATATCTTTTTGAATTAGTGTTTTCCTTTCCTCTGGATAAACATCCAGAAGTAGAATTGCTAGACCATACGGTAGTTCTGTTTTTAATTTTTTGAGGAGCCTCCATACTGTTTTCCACAGTGGCTGCACCAATTTACTTTCTCACCGACAGTGCACAAGGGTTTCCTTTTCTCCACATCCTCACCAGTACTTGTTATTTGTAGTCTTTTTGATGATAGCCATCCTAAAAGGTGTGAGGTGATGTCTCATTGTGGTTTTGATTTGCATTTTTTGATGATTCATGATGTTGAACACCTTTCATGTACCTTTGTCCATCTCTACATCTTCTTTGTAAAAATGCCTGTTCAGATCTTCTTCCATTTTTTTAATTGAATTGTTTGGGGCTTTTTTTGCTATTGAATTATGCAAGTTCTTCATAAATTTTGGATATTAATCCCTTATCAGATATATAATTTATAATAATTTTTTTCCCATTCAGTGGCTTGCCTTTTCATTTTGTTGATGGTTTTATTTGCTGTGCAGAAGCTTTTTAGTTTGACATAGTCCCACTTGTTTATTTTCTTTTGTTGCTTTTGCTTTGGATGTCAGATTTTTTAAATCATTGCTAAGATCTATGTCAAGGGGCTTACTGCCTATGTTTTCTTCCAGGGGTTTTATGGCTTCAGGTCTTACATCCAAGACTTTAATTCATTTTGAATTAACTTTTTTGTATGGTGTAAGATAGTGGTTCAGTTTTATTCTTTTGAATGTGGCTGTTCAATTTCCCAATACCATTTATTAAACAGACTGTCATTTCCCCACTGTATAGTCTTGGCTCCTTTGTGGTAATTTAATTAATATATATGCTTGGGTTATTTCTGGGTTCTCTATTCTGTTCCATTAGTTTGTGTGTCCATTTTCATACCAATACCATACTGTTTTGATTCCTGTACCTTTGTAGTATAGTCTAAAATTACAGCATTTGATACCTCTAACATCGTTTTGTCTTTTTCTCAAGATTGTTTTGGCTATTCAGGGTCTTCTGTGATTCCATACAGATTTTAGGATTGTTTGTTCTGTTTCTGTGAAAAGTACTATTGGAACCCTGATACGTATTTCATTGAATCTGTAGACTGCTTTGCATAGTGTGGACATTTTAACAATATTATTTCTTCCAATCCATGAGCATGGAATATTTTTACATTTATTTGTGTATTATTCAATGTCTTTCATAATGTCTATGGTTTTCAGTATACGGGTTTTTCCACCACATTGGTCAAATTTATTCCTAGGTATCTTATTCTTTTGATGCAATTATGAATGAATTTGTTCTCTTCATTTTTATTTCCTTATTTTTTTCATTTTTTCTTTCTAATAGTCCATTACTAGTATAAAAAAATGCAACAGATTTTTGTGTATTGATTTTGTATCCTGTAACTTTACTGAATTCATTTATTAGTTCTAACAGTTTTTTGTTAGAGTCTTTGGGGTTTTCTATATGTAGTAGCTTCTACAAATAATGACAGTTTTACTTCTTTCTTTCCACTTTGGATGATTTTATTTCTTTTTCTTGCTTAATTGTTGTAGCTAAGACTTCCAAAACTATGTTGAAGAAAAGTAGTGAGTGGACATTCTTGTCTTCTTCCTGATCTTAGAGGAAAAACTTTCACTGAGTATGATACTAGCTGTGGGCTTGTTATATATGGCCTTTATTATATAGACATACATTCCGTCTACACCCTCTTTGTTGAAAGTTTGTATCATTAATGGGTGTGGAATTTTGTTAGATACTTTTTCTGCATCTATTGTGATGATCATATATATTTTATTCTTCACTTTGTTAATACAGTGTATCCCATTGATTGATTTGTGGAGGTTGAACCACCCTTGCATCCCTGGAATAAATCCCAGTTAATCATGATGGATGATCCTTTTAATGTATTGTTGAATTTGTCTTGCTAATATTTTGTTGAGAATTTTTACATCTATGTTCATCAGGGATATTAGCCTATAATTTTCTTTTTATGGCATCCTCATCTGGTTTTGGTATCAGTGCAATGCTAATCATGTAAAATGTGTTTGGAAGAGTTCCCTCTCCTTCTATTTTTTGGAAGAATTTGAGAAGGATTTGGTATTAATTTTTTTGAATTTTTGGTAGAATCCATCAGTGAAGCCATTTGGTCCTGGACTTTTGTTTATTGGGAGGTTTTTGATCTCACGCTTTGATTCTCTGGAAGAAGACACAAAATTTAAGGGCAGCTCCATGTTATTTTATGAGGAATGAGGGAGAGGAGAAAGGTTGAAAAATAATGGTACCAACACATTTATTGTAACAATCAAAGGGAGAGGTTTAGTTTTCCCAACTTCAGTGAAACTAGAATATGGTCCTTTGCTATGCGTTTGTGCTGCCTCTTTTTCTTTTGTGGTAGAAAAATAACTGTATGGGGAGATTCATATGTTCATGGGC
This sequence comes from Lipotes vexillifer, assembly GCF_000442215.2. Lineage (NCBI taxonomy): Eukaryota > Metazoa > Chordata > Mammalia > Artiodactyla > Lipotidae > Lipotes > Lipotes vexillifer. Next base: position 451,248 of record NW_006771793.1, read on the forward strand.
TCCACTTGGTTTGTTCTGATGAAGCCCTACTGTTTGATCCAACAAGGGTAAGTGGCCAATAGTGCATGCATTCCTGCCTTTTCCGT
>NW_006771793.1:451343-475299 GCF_000442215.2 Lipotes vexillifer
CCGTGTTTCCTCTCAGTTCTTAGAAACAGACTGAGAAGTTATCATTTTGTTCCCCAAATGTTTCATTCTTGTTTTCCTGCTGTCTGTTATATATATGAGTCATTTTCCAAATGTTGAAAAGAGAAGAATATTGTGTCAGATCTCCTTGTAGCATCTTGAAATTCCTTGGGGATTCTGAAGCCTCTCATGGAAATGGCCCTGGACCAGAAACCTTGATATTAGCTTTCTAGTTCACTTTGTCACTCTCTCGCTGCATGAATTTGGACAAGACAATGTGTGTCTCTGGACTTCAAATTACAGGCCTATATGCAATGAGAACATTGGATTAGATTACCTCTAATCATGTTTACATGATTTATTTTGTATGTGTGGGGACACCTTTTTAATTTAGATATGCTCGGGGATTATAAAGGTAGCAACACAGTGGTTATCACTCCAGAGCTGTTCACAGAAAGAAATTGAGAGGAACAGAGAGAAGGGAAAAAGGAGAAACAGGGCAGACACTGGACTTTAGACCACGTGACTCATTTTAGTATCTCAACTGTATTTTGGCCAAATAAGAAACTTTATTTAGGATGTTGTATCAGTCAGCTTAAACTAGATTATGCTGCAGTAATAAGTGTTCTCCAAAGTGTCAGTGGCATACAACAACAACAACAAAAGTTGTTTTAAATTTAAATTACATCTCCAGCATGGATTGGTTTTGGCTCTGTTTCCAATTTTCTTCATTCTTGGGCCCAGGCTTAAGGAACAGCATCTCCCAACGATGGGCCATTCTTAAGTCAAAAGCCAAGAGCAATGGTAAAACCACACAAGGGCCCTTAAAACTGGCACTGAGAAGCATCACACTTCGCTGCCACTCCCATTTTATTGGCCAAAACAAAGTACACAGCCAAGTCTGAATTCAATGGAGAAAGAAGTATGATCATCTTACAAGGAGAGAAACAAACAGTTAGGGACAAAAATGCAATCAACTACAGGCATGTTTGTATGAAAACTGAACAAAATGTCGTGGTCCTACAGGAAAGTAAGAACCTATGACTGCTGACATACTAGATAAAAGTTGAATCATGGCCTATGTAACCATCATTACAGATTGGGTTTCTTTATACGGAATAAAGAAAGTAGTATTAAATGTCTTTCTAGTACAGTTATCTTACAAACTCTGGCTTATTTATACACTAATCAAAGTAGCAAAACAACCACATTCTGTTCACTGGATTGTCCTTAAGTGTTCAACACCCTGCCAAGCCTGATCCTCATTTCATTCAGTCTTATCTATGTTTCTTATTTGGATTATGTCTACAATTTTTAAAAGTCAGAGTTTCATAGTTTTTTTTATTGAAATTTTGAATTTTATTTTATTTTATTTTTTATACAGCAGGTTCTTATTAGTTATCTATTTTATACATATTAGTGTATATATGTCAATCCCAATCTCCCAATTCATCACACCACCACCACCACCCCACTTTCCCCCCTTGGTGTCCATATGTCTGTTCTCTACATCTGTGTCTCTATTTCTGCCCTGCAAACTGGTTCATCTATACCATTTTTCTAGGTTCCACATATATGCCTTAATATACGATATTTGTTTTTCTCTTTCTGACTTACTTCACTCTGTATGACAGTCTCTATATCCATCCACGTCTCTACAAATGACTCAGTTTCATTCCTTTTTATGTCTGAGTAATATTCCATTGTATAGATGTACCACATCTTCTTTACCCATTCGTCTGTTGATGGGCATTTAGGTTGCTTCCATGACCTGGCTATTGTAAATAGCCCTGCAGTGAATATTGGGGTACATGTGTCTTTTTGAATTATGGTTTTCTCTGGGTAGATGCCCAGTAGTGGGATTGCTGGGTCATATGGTAATTCTATTTTTAGTTTTTTAAGGAACCTCTATACTGTTCTCCATAGTGGCTGCATCAATTTACATTCCCACTAACAGTGCAAGAGGGTTCCCTTTTCTCCATACCCTCTCCAGCATTTGTTGTTTGTAGATCTTCTGTTGATGCCCATTCATAGCTTTTAAAATGTTTATAAAGCTCTATATTTGTTCAATAAATGTGCATGAACTTGCCTTCCTACAAAGCAATAATAAATCAGCTGCCATAAGAAGGCTAATTCTTCTGCAGATGGGAGAATGTGTAACATTTTTTGCATGTCATTATTTTATTGTTTTTCAACATTTAAGTTTCTTGGGCATGGATATCACACCTATAATACTTAAAAGATTAAAATAATTTAGGGCCTTCTAAGACTTACGTTATTTAGTTGAATAACAAGAAAAAAATTGGCCTAAAGGAAAATAAACTTAGTTTTTCTACGTATTAAAAACTAACCAATAATGGCTTTTCAATGTTTGTTGTTTTGTTTTGTTTTATAAGCAGGAAGAAACTTTTACATAAATACACTCACATGCATGCCAGAAAACATTCTTTGTAGGGCTCTTTAATATTGTTTTATTTATATATACAAAGTCTAAATCTATTTAATCCATATTAAACTATAATACCCTTTAATTAGGCAAATAAAAATTGGGACCGATCAGAAATTAACCATTTCTACAGAGCAATTCTCTAGACAAGGCAGGATTGGAGACCACCATTAGATAGTTTTGCTCCTTCCTTTCTGTCACCTGATATTTAAAAAGCCCAATTAAGAAGACTTCTTGGGGTGTACATGCCCCATTGCACCAAACTTTCTGTTGATTATATGATTATATCACTATCATTTCTTTCTTGCTTCATTTTTCATCCTCCTTACACATCCAGCCCTCCTGCAGATATATTAAAAAAAAATTATCAGCAGACAAAATATATCTCACCCTTTTCCTAATTTGCTCATCTTCTTTCCATTTACCATGTTTTTGGTGTTTGAAGGAGGCTGTGCATGAGGCCAAGGTCAGAGACTGACTCATTGGAAGACTTCTTCCAGTCAGACCTTTCCAACTGTTATTTCTAACAACTCTATTACATGCCGATTTTATTGTGTTGTGATTTTACTTTCAACTTCTACATATTGATTTGTCACTTGCTGCTATTTTCAGCTGCATGATCTTGGGCCAGTTATTTAAATGCCTGAGTCCCAGCTCTCCTATTTGTATAATGAGGAAAATACAAGCATCTACCTATTTGTGTCATAATGGAAATAAAATAAACTATTGCTAATAAAGCACTCGACACAGTAAGTGCTTGATAAACGTTAACCATTACCATGGGGATGAATACATGTAAAAAGTCTTGAGCTTTGGAATTTGACACCTCTGTTAATGCAGGCCTTTCCATCATTGCTTTTGAAAATAAAAATATTTCCAATAATCCAGTAAATATATTTAACAAGTTTATTTATGAAGCACTTTTGCTTGTGACATTTTGGTAAGTTCCATGAGGGTAGAAATCTCTTCCTGTCTTGGTAATTGTGATGAGATGTATCTTGGTAACTAATTATTGACTGAAGAATAATATATTAATTTATCCTGGCGGGAATGGGGATATATTCTGAGTCTTGTGAAGGAATGGGAATATATTCAACCAGTTGTATTAGTTTGGTAGGACTGTTTAACAAAGTACACAGACTGGTGGCTTAAACAACAGAAATTTATTTTCTCTCAATTCTGAAGGCTAAACATCCAAGATCAAGGTGTTGGCAGGGTTGGTTTCTTCTGATCCTCTCTCGCTAGCTTGTGCACGGCCGCCTTCTCCCTCTGTCTTCATGTGGTCTTTCTTCTGTGTGTGCCTGTGTCCTCAGCTTCTCTTCTTATAAGGACACCAGGGACTTCCCTGGCGGTCCAGTGGTTAAGATTTTACCTTCCAATGCAGGGGCTGTGGGTTCTATCCCAGGTCGGGGAGCTAAGATCCCACATGCCTCACGGTCAAAAAACCAAAACAAGGCAGAAGCAATAGTGTAACAAATTCAAAAAAGAATTAAAAAAAAAAAAGGACACCAGTTATATTGGAGAAGGGTTCACCTTACAAAAACCTCATTTTAGATATACTCACCTCTTAAAAGTCTCTATATCCAAACACAGTCACATTTTGAGGTATTGGGGGATGAGGACTTCAGCATATGAATTTGGGGATCACTATTCAGCCCATAATACCATGTTAGGGTCACACATAGAACCAGACCTCTTTAGTTTCTCTTCATTTCTCTTCCACCAGAATGTGCTTTATCCTTGTAGCAGGGGGCCTGGGTGGGCAAACATTCAGCAAAACAAGGCATGGGGATAAAGATGAAAAAATCTGAGTCAAAATAAAGAAATAGAGGAGGAAAAAATAATAGAAAAAATTATAAACGAAGTAAGAGAAGAAAGGAGAAAGGAAGAAAAGACTGCCTAGAAAAGTAATTTACCCTGTCTCTCGAGTTTTTTTTTTAAGGCTAACTCCATGCAACATAAAAGAGAAGGTTATTGCAATCAGCAATCTAAGAATGAGGGGAAAAGCTAACTCTGGCTGTAACCTTTTCACCATCTTTCTCCGTGATTCTTTGAAAACCTCACTTGTTACTGTTGAATCACATTTAAATCATTTTTTGCATTATGCAGATCTTAGTCTGAAAGCACTGATGAACATTTTTTTTTTAATTTATATACAGCAAACCATCAAGAAGCAAACAAAACCAAAGGTAATTAGCAGGGTTTTTATTAACTGCCCTAGAACTGGCTCTATTTGTGTCAGCCAGCAGCCTGTCCTAACAACCACAACTGCGGTGTCCAAATCATACAGCTGGAAGCTTCAGACCTTGAAGGCATGTTCTACATGCTGCCTCTGCATTAATCCATGAACTTAATAAGCATCTGTCTCCCTGGTGGTGCCTCCATGTCTAACTGAACTACTTATACACTGTAAATTTGCAGTCTGTTTGACTTCTAGAAAACAAAGCAGTCAGACTTGCCTGATCTCATCAGTTTAATCTTAGAACATCGAAGCTACTCAACAACCCATGTATCTTTATGTAAAAAAACCCAAAAAACAAAAAAGGAAAGAAAATTGGCACAGCAAGAGCTGTTATTAGAGACATGTGGTCCAGGTTGGAATCAGAAATCATTCCTTCGTCTTTCTGGAGGAACATGAAAATATGAATATTACATATTAAAAACGAATGTGGCTAATGAATCACTATGTGCTGTAATCACCACGGTCATCTATAGGACGACATCGTCGGGGTCTTCAGTATTGGTCAGAAAACACATTTTCTAGGGAAAATGGTTAATCACGAGAGTCATGAATCTGTCAGTGTATGTGTGTTTAATATATTAATTATGCGTGTATCTGAAAGTTTCTTAGCTCTGCTAATTTAAGTCTCAGAAGTCAGGAAACAATATATATTGATACTAACCAGGGGGGCTTGATCCCAGAGGTGTTTGGGAACAAAATTGGATCTTTTCATGAGCTGCATCCTTAGCGGCTTGCACCTTCTTGGCACCAGGCAGATGGGCACTGTTGTCATATAATGTCGCACAAAAGTGGGAAGAACCGTTCATTATAAAGAACACCTTATCAGCAGGTCTTCCTGTTTTACCATTTGGACAGCACCTCACAAAACCCTTCCCTGTTTTATTCTTGGTGCAGGGACATAGAAAGGATGTCCAGCATTTATCAAATACTTACTCTGTTCCAACTGCTCCCAATCACACGAACTATATAACCACGCTGTGAGTTGAGAATTCGCATCATCCCCATTTAAAACCAGAAAAAAAGAAACTTAAGTAACTTTCCAAAGGGGCCATCCTCAGTGAGTAGGACATCCTGGACTTGAACTCAGGCATTTAACACCAGAGCATTGAGACTAACCACTATGCTGTATAGCAACTGGGGGTATGAACTTCTGGCTAATGAGGACCTTGGTCTCAGAGAGGAAATGCTGAAATGTCCTGCTTGTCCCACTTTGCACACACAGTAAGCCAAGTGTGAAGGGGTCTGAGTAGGACAGAGGCCAACTTCTTTCAAAGAAGAATTAACAAGAGGACTTGCTCCACCTACTTTCCTAAAATCTGAAATAGACCTGCAACTTTCTGAATTTATCCTTAAGCTACACCTGCCCTGATAAGTGAGTTTATTTTTAAACTGAACTTGTGACTAAATAAATTAATAAATAAATATAATACTCATGTTGAAACACATCTTTTGATATAATTTACCATTCTAATACCATCTGTTGCCTTTTGCAGGCATTATGAACATGTCAGACTGAAGGTTAACTTAAGAAGAAACCAGAATTCTCTTTGAAGTGTTTTATTGGAACTGTGTATTCTGCTTCCATTCATTGTGTAGAGTTTATGTATTTCGTTTTTGAAGAGTCAGGCCTCTCATGAGAGCTTTCTTTTCTTGAATTTGAATTTATTTATGTGCCTTGTCCTTGTTATTTTTATGCTCAAAGGACATGCTCAGTTATCATTTTAAATAAACAAGAAAAGATCAACTTGAATGAATTAGAACAAAGAAAAGATATGCACACACACAGCACTTAGTCACTTGCCAAGATATTGTAGCATCAACTTGGCTCTGATTTTTAAAAGAGATGAGAGTAAGGTTCTTACCAAAAAAAAAAGGGAAGTAGATTCTTTAGATAAATCCTCATTGACATTTTCTAGTAAACAGGAATTGTAGTGACCCATGATATCAGACATAACATCCAACAGCATATGTGTTTCAACTTCCTCTTCCATTCACGATGGAGTACAACAATTGGACACAAGCACCCGTTCACTTTTGCCACAGAAAATAATCTTAAAACTGAATAAAATATGCTAGACAACACTTTAAGGTACCAGACAACAGAAGGCAGATGGTATGATCCTTGAGAGCAGGAAACACAAAAAATAAGACCCAGGACTTTCCATACTTCAGTGTGAAAAGGTAGAAACCAAGTCGAGAACAGTGGTCCATTCTGCTGACAGAGGCTGAGCTCAAAGCAGGGCTGATGAGGCAGGTGGAATTCATGGGCTTAGATATCAGAAAGCAGGGAACTTGGCTGAGAGCTGGATTGTACACACACAAGGCAGGACTCCACAGTGTAGGGTGGTGAGAGAGGCAGAGAGCTACATAGAGTTATCAGATGTTGTGCAAGTATCCACTAAGCTCCTACTGTACGCATCAGGGCACCACGGTAAGCATGAGTGTGGTTTTAAACACAATATATAAAATGCATAAGTATATATATTTAATTAATAAAACATTAATATACATGCAGCACTATTTACAATAGCCAAGACATGGAAGGAAACCAAGTGCCCATCAACAGATGATTGGCTTAAGAAGATGTGGCATATATATATATATATATATATATATATATATGGATATAGATATAAATACAATGGAATATTACTTAAGTCATTAAAAAAGAATGAAATATTGCAATTTGCAGCAACATGGATGGACCTAGAGAATATAATGCTTAGTGAAATCTGAAAAATGAAACAAATGAGTGTATGTAAAAAACAGGCTCACAGTTATAGAGAAGAAATTTATGGTTGCCAAAGGGGAGAAAGAGAGGGGGAGGGACAAATTAGGAGTATGGGATTAACAGATACAAACTACTATACATAAAATAGAAAAGCAACAAGAATTTACTGTATAGCACAGGGAATTATACCCACTATCTTGTAATAATCTACAATGGAATATAATCTACAAAAAAACCCCAAATCACTATGCTGTACACCTGAAACTCACACAATATTGTAAATCAATTACATTTCAATAAAAAAAAGAATGAGATCAATCAATCAATTTATATAATTTATAAATTTGTAAAATATATATTTATTTATATATTATATATATTATAAAATTTTAACATATCTTCCTGGTATTTGCCTTTTTCTCATCCATTTTTTCACTATCTGCTCACAAAACCCAAAGTCTCTCCAAGCCACTTTCTTTTTTTCTTTCTTTGAGCTACCTTTCTATATTCCAAATTGAATATGATTAATCTGAGAGCACTGTTCCAAAACTGGGAATGAATGCAGCTATCAGAAAGGCAGTAGGGCAACAGCCAACAATCATAAGTGAGTAGATCAAGCATTGTTTGTTTTGTGAATATAACCATACTTGGTTTCAGTATTGTTGTTCTAGACAGTAAGAAAGAAAGACTTTTTCACCCAGTCTAAAGTTATTAAGTGAGAAATACAAGGCTATGTTTTAACAGTATGCCCGCTTTAGGGTAACACAAGCGTGTTGACATTTTGAACTGATTAAAATTCTTGCAGCCATCAAAGGGCATTTATTAAGCAGGTAAGTTCAACAGTTTATAGAGTTATTTGGTATATTCTCTTGATGTGTACAAACAGAAAAGGAACACAATGACTAGTGCTTTTCTTTGGAAGAGCTGGAAGCATACCTCACATATCACAACAATCACATTATTTCTATAAACATTTTCAAAGCAGATATTTTTACCATTTTACAGATGGAAAAAATAAGATTAATTTTACTTTAAGTAATAACATCCAGATTTCTCAGATCTTGTCCAGAATTCACTGGCTTCCAGCAAAGTAGCTGCTTGAATTTAAATTTTGAAAAGAGCTATTTTTTTATTGGAGGCTTACATGCATCTGCTGTTGGAGAATTTCAATAAGGCAAAAAGCTCTTTGTGTACAAGCTTCATTCCAGCAGACTATGGATTTTGCCATAAAGTGAGATGAAACGTGAAAAAAGTTGGAGTTATTAATTTTTTATTTAATGCAATAATAAGATTTTGGGTGTGATATATTTCAAGAAAAAAATAATAAAACTAAAACCACATAAAAATCAAATACATTATAAATATTTATTATTAGAAAAAATTTGTCTACTTCTTATGACACTTCCTTAAGTTTATCAAGCTTTTGTAATTTGGTGTTCTTTACTGAGATTTGCAGATTATAAGGTTTTTAGTATATGCATACATTAAATCACAAAAGATCAGAGTTCAGGTCTTTTGAGCGTGAACTGCCCGTTCTCCTTGCTTGGCCCTGCAATAAAACTTTCTCTGCTCAAAAAACAAAACAAAAAAATCACAAAAAACTTAACTTCCGAAAGCTATTGTATATTACTTTAGGATTCAGCCCTAAAATTTAACCAAGAAAAAAAATTTCTGAGGCTGAAGTCTGATAACCTACAATCAGCCAGTGACTCTTTCAGAAACAATCTGCCTGTGGAGAAACTCAGGAACAATTGCTTCCTGGAATTAGTGATATATGGACTGAAATTTAAGTCATATCTTTCACCATGGAAATCCATGCAGCTGTTGGACCAGCAATCTTGAAGGACCCTGACAATGAAAATGCAGTATCTTAAGGGACAATTCCAGCAATGAGCCCTGAAAACAGAAATTTACATGTTAGGCTAGAAGTTCTCAGCCAGGGGGTAAACCTGTAACAGGGTACATTTAGCAATGTCTGGAGACTTTTTTATGTCACAACTTGGAAATTATTAAAAAACAATACAACAGGCCCAAAATGGTGTCATTTATGTCAAGCCCCATGTCACCAAACCAAGACTTCATTACAGTTTTGGTTCTCCTGGCAAAAGAACCTTAAACCTGTCAATCAGGAATCACCTGATCAGCACTAGGGAGCTCATCCACCTGATAAACCTCTGGCATCCCCTAAAGGAAAGGAACCTCGCAATAACCAGCCTCATTTTTTCCCTAGTAGAACTTCCTTGTTCTCAATCCCTTTGGCTTATAAAAGTATTTCATTTTACGCAGCAACTTGGAGCTCCTTCCTCTCTACTAGATTGGATGCTACTTGATGCAAATCAATTTTTGCTCAAATAAACTGAAATTCTCTCCGGACGCGCAGGCTCAGCGGCCATGGCTCTCGGTCCCAGCCGCTCCGCGGCATGTGGGATCCTCCCGGACTGGGGCATGAACCCGTGTCCCCTGCATCGCCAGGCAGACTCTCAACAACTGCACCACCAGGGAAGCCCCTGAAATTCTTTTTAATATGCCTTAGTTTATCTCTTGACAGAGTGTACCTGGCATCTAGTGGATAGAGGTCAGGGATGCTGCTAAATGTCCTACTACATGCAGGTAAACTCCCTATAGCAAAGAAGTATCCAGCCCAAAATGTCAATATAGCAGATGTTGAGAAATTCTGAATTAAACTAGTTTTTTTTTTTTTTTTTTTTTTTTTTTTTTTGCGATATGTGGGCCTCTCACTGTCGTGGCCTTTCCCGTTGCCGGATGCGCAAGCTCAGCGCCCATGGCTCACGGGCCCAGCCGCTCCGCGGCACGTGGGATCCCCCCGGACCGGGGCATGAATTAAACTAGTTTTAATAGTAATCATAAAGTTTTCTTTAAAGCATTGAAGTAAACCTATTCACATGTAAATAAAGTTGTTTCTTAGAAAGAGGAGATTTCTATGGCTTCTCTGCTGGTGATTGAAAATATTATCAGATACAGTACAGACGTGAGGTATTTTGGAATCTTCCTCGATTGAAATTGTTGACATAAAATCAATAGACTGCCATATATTTCTTCAGCAAAGATGGGATCTCAGCAGAGAATTGCACTCAGGGTCTGCAAGCATGGTGAGCCACATACAGGTCTCACATGGCAAGGGAAGGAAAACATTTTACAGAGGAGAAAGGAAGTCAAGAGGGCTGTGTAAACAAAGAGGCCGTGGCTTTTCATTGGCTGAGTCCTTGCAGGAAAGAACAGTATTTCTCCTTCCTATTGGGCTCTGCTATGGTCACAGGGACTGAGCCCTCCCCTTTCTGGTCTCCTGGGGCTTCTGTTTATTCTTTTTTTTTTTTTTTACAAAATCAAAGGAGCCTTTGAATAGGAACAATAAAATAGTGTATTACACAGCTTAGGACTGTATTTAACTAAATTCACTTAAAATTTCAGAAAAATCAAATGTTTGTGCACTTTAGTATGATTTTTAAATATAAATTGCCTTTTTATGCCCTTGATTTCCCAGCTAATATGCTTTCAGGGGCCACAGCCTCATTAGAAAGTGCCAGGAAATTGATGTGCATTAACCAATGCTCAAAATAAAGTATACTCATTGATCAGGTTGGAAATGGTTTCTTGCAAAGTTTGGGCCCTTGGGTAGATGCCACTCTGAGCACATTCTTTGACAACGTGCCTGGTGCAATATCCTACTCAATCCATAAAAAATGGTGTTGACGATTACGGCTGCTTATAACTTGAAAGCCACACTAAGTTATTAGTCCCAGACCAAATATTGCACATGTCAAGACAAAACCAGGGGACTTAAAAAGGTTGTGAGAGTTTTTGAAAACTGCTCTAAATTCATGCAGACTGAACAAAAACTGATTTTGATGCTGAGATAATAGTAATGACATGAGTAGAGATGTGAAATCCATGTAAATGACACACAGCTCAGGAATGCTGATGAGGAAAAAGCAAGATGTACTGATTTCTCTCCCCTGAGCTGAATGGATCCACCCTTGCTTTTCCTTTGAGAAGTTGTCTTTTAAGGACTGAGATAAATTGATAACTTGCTTTTTAATAATATATTTTTTATTCACAGAAAGCTCAAGTTACTCAGTCACTTTGATAAATTACTGTTTTTCTCTTTATACATGGAGTGGGAATAATATTGCGACTTTCCCCAGATAATTCAGGGGTGAAAGTTATCACCTGAATGCATACTACTTATCACAAAACTGAGTCTTATAACTTTCATGGTGATTTCATTTGGGCTTTGCTAATCGCTTTTCCATTCTTGCTGGGTAACCAGTAGAGGTGGACAGGATCCTATAAGACCACCCAAACTGGAATAACCTAGAAGGTTCCAACCACCACGGTAAATGTGCTGGCTTAGAATCTTTCTGTGGGCCCTCTGGCTTGTGTTGATGCATCACCTTTCACTCCTAAGCTTTTACATTCAAGATCAAGTGTTTTAAATACTCTCTTTCTGAAGTGATTTCCAAAGCTCTTTGCAGTTCTAAGGTGCTGTGATTCTCTATAAATAATATTGTCTCTCTTTTTCATAGCACAGTTTCTTTCTTCTAAGAGATGCTGCCAGATAAATCACTTTCTAGCATACCATCCGTATCATGATATAAATTCACCTGCATGTCATAAATTCAGGCACAAAAACTTCAGGATAGGAGTTATCAAAGGGATGTGTAAAACCAGGAGAGCACATGATTTTAAATGTTCAAAAAGAGTTAAAATAATGCATTTGTGATGTCTTAGTCTATTTTAGTTTATTTTTTACTGAAGTATAGTTGATTTACAATGTTATGTAGTTTCAGGTGTACAGCAAAGTGATTCAATTATAATTACATAGATAGCTATTTTTTTTTGTGATGTCTTTTTAAAATTTTCCTAACGTGAGAGTTGATTTGTGAAAAAACATGTTAAGAAACCATGAAAACTGAAGTTATTTAGAAATATGCTTTCTAATGAACATATGCTCTGTTCTAGGGCAATTTAGACCATTTAGAAACTCCCCGACTGGAGGAGTACATGGTGACTGAATTTCACTGTATCTGTGTTCTTACTCAGAATCTAAAGATATTTTCATGATTTCTTGAGAGTTTAGAGAACTCTTCACCATCAAAGATGGATTTTATTCCAGTACTTGCTTTGGAGAATGGAGGGTACTGGATATACTTCTAAATAACTTGTTTGATTAAAACTATTTCAGTTCAACAAATAAAAAGAAAAAAAGGAAAAGACAAAAGAAGAAAAAAATAAGAAAAAGCCACATGGAAAAGTGGGGAAAAGAGCAGCAGCCACTCAGAAATATTCATTGACTGCGGAGAAATCTGCAGAGCTCTGCTTTTAATACTCAACATCTGTCTTTAAAAACATATCAATCACATGATCAGTAACAGCTGTTGCATTAGACTTTTAATCAGCCATGATTTTCAAAAGGGAGAAAGAATGCCTTTGGATCAGTTGATGGAAAGTTATAGCTTAGAATGCACCAGCTTGGGACTGGCAACCAATTCGAAATTTAAAGAGACAAAACTACCAAGCACCGTAAACACTATTCGAGTACAAAGTGTTTTGTTATGACCAGCATAAATGCTCCCACAAATCTGGGAGCCTGAAGAAAACAATGCAGGTCATGTCATGTGTTTAAAATGATACATTTAATGTGATATGAGGTGTATGAAAATAATTTAACAACAGGTTTTACATTCATAACAAGGCAGAAAAACATAAAAGCGTGATACATTTTAATCACAATTAATACTGAACCGTATTCGGGGAGCCTATTCCTTCATAGGTATGTGCAACTCTCACTCATGCTGTTGGAAATTAATAATCCATGTGGGAGACAGAACTTCAGGATGGCAGCAATTTTACATATATTGGGGAAGAGGTTACTCCAGCTTTCTTGGAAACGACTTATCAGGTCTGTGTCATTTACCATTCATGCTAAGATATAATGGCAACACACTAAAAATTCTTGCATTGAAGTAGGGCATGTTTTTCCAAATTAAGGGGGAAAATATACTTACTTCCAGCACAGAATATTTCTTAGTTCATCAGCCATTTGCTGCTAAAAGTGGTCACAGAGGAATCAGGGGTGTCCAATGAGATTGAAAGAGAATTAAATTTACATGTGACTCTGGCATAATAACTCTGTTACACCCCAGGAATATGTAGAATGGGAGTCATATTCATTGAGACTGTAATGGGGATAATGTCTCACTTGTGATGCTAAAATAAATTGCAACTGAGTTCCTTTTGAAGACATAGATTTCCAATCAGAAGTGTTGGATGGCCAAATGACCTTAAATGACTAATACAACGAAGTTATCTTTCCTCTGATTTACAGTAAGTCCCCTACATACAAACCTTCAAGTTGCAAACTTTCAAAGATGCAAACGTGCATTTGCATGTCCAATCACGTAAGTTAGTTCACGGGTCTGGCATACACTGTCATGTGCATGCATCCTCTACAAGTGGTTGTGCTTTTGTGTACTTTACTGCACCATACTGTATAGAGTACAGTAGTATAGTATCTTTATTCCAAGCCCAGGATGTCCAGAAGCAAGCGTAAAAGCAGTAGTGATGTAGCTGGTACTGCTACCAGCCCCAGTATGCCAGCTGTTGTACTGCACTACTGTACTTTTCAAGGTACTGTACTGTAAGATTAAGAATGTTTTCTTTATTTTTTGTGTTTGTTTTTATGTATTATTTGTGTGAAAAGTATTATAAACCAATTACAGTACAGTAATTACAAAGCTGATTGTGTTAGTTGGGTACCTAGGCTAATTTTGTTGGAATTATGAATGCACTGTTGGAACAGAACTCATTCATATGTAGGGGACTTACTGTATTATAAATAAAAGGCATAGAATAATTACAGGTGGGACTATTGCACAGTACTTAATTTCTTTGTCATAGTAGGAAATTATGTCTTGTAATGATTCTAAATTATATCCTACAAGATTTATGAGGATAATCATGATGGCTAACCATCCTATCTCGCTCTAGAGCACAGCAAACATTTATTACCAACAAATGTGTCCATGTTCCATATTAAAAAATGATGATATACAAACGTATACAAAGACATGGGCTTGCTTTCATAGAGTTCAGTCCTAGAATAAATATATGGCAATTTTGACTGGGATGCAAACAGAGATTAAGGTAAAATGAAGACCTCCATCTTGGGGTGATGGGGGTCCTGGGATGAGAAGCTGAGAGAGCTTTCCTGGTGATGGGGTACAAGTACTGCACTCAGTGGTTTGTGCCCAGGGCATCCTAAGGAGAGGAAAGTACACACTTGGTAGCATGAGTTCACTGTGAGCAGCCAGGTGGCTCCAGGATGAGCTCACATCCACAGAAGGAAAGAAAAAGTCAAGACATGAAACTGAACACCTAAATTGGAGCTGGAAGATGACAAGTCATCAGTGCCATGCTGTCAGATTTGTATCTCTTTTTTAATGAACATTAAGACTCCATCTGATTAAGTCATCTTCAAACTCTGAGAAGCCATAGGTTTTACCAGCACACCCATCAGACACTGCCACGTGGGTGAAAGAAGGGTACTGAGTACCAGGATCCCAGTCCCCGCTCAGAGTCCAGCCAGAGATGAGCCTCATTCATCCACAAAATGTTATTAAGGAAAGGGTTCTCCTGTGTAAGGAAAACTACACTAATTAAAGAAGGAAGAAGTTTACAAATCAATATATTAAGTATTTTGAAATGAGAAAACCAAGATACACAATGTCTTGGTTGGTTGGTTGGTTGGTTGGCTGGTGGGCTTGGTGGGTTTTAAAGCCACTCTGACAGTTGTCTGAAGAATGGGTTTGAAGGAAGCAGACCACTTACCAAGTCAATAAACATAACAGAAGATGAGAAAAAGGAAGAAAAGAGGACAGGTTTTAGAGGTAAATTGGGGGCAGGCTACTTAGCACTCAGAGCAAATTGGAAGGGGAAGGGGAGATGGTTTGGAGGAGATGGTGTACTTCAGGGCTACTCAAAGTGTGGTCAGTGGAAGTATCAGCACCACCTGGGGTCACTCCCCACCCCAGACTTCCTCAATCAGAATCAGTGGGATGGAGGAAGTGCGGGGGGGCAACTTCAGTGTTATAAGAAGTCTGCTGGATGATTGTATTCGTGCCAAAGCTGTGGAAGCCCTGGTAGAGAGGATGAGCCAAAATCCCTAGGTTGGTAAGTAGAGTGGGTGGTGATTAAAATTGAGAAAGATAAGTTTGGAGTCCAAAATAATTGTTTCAGCTCTGGATATGCTGTGCTTGATATAAGTAGACAAGAGATATTTAGAAATCCAGGTCTGGAGCCCAAGGCAGGTGTTGGCTGGGTTATTGGTTTATGTAGTACATACTATTCTAAGACCATCACCTCCTACATTTCAATGTCTTAACCTGCAAGCATTCATTTTTGACTCATGTAAAGTCCCAAAGAGGTATTTTTATTTTTATTGAAGTATAGTTTATTGACAGTATTGTATTAGTTTCAGGTGTACAACAGAGTGATTTGATATTTTTACAGATTATACTCCATATAAAGTTATTATAAAATAGGTTCTTGATCAATAGGTTGTTGAAGCCTTTTCTCTCTCTGACAGGTGGCTTCATCAGCCTCAGGCTACAGAAGAGGAAGGGCATGGAGGACCATGCATGGCCGGCCGGGAAGATGTGCTGTCACCTGCACTCCTGTTCAGATGGGAGAATGCAATCTTTTGGTCACATATTACTTACAAGGGAGGCAAAGAGATACATATGTACATATAAGGGAGTCTAGCTGGAATGGCAGGAAGCAGGTTCAATGAGAAATGGGCCTGTCTTTGACACTCCTAAAGATAACAATTTGGAGATCAGAGGTACATGAAGTGTTCTCTTAGACACAGAAGGGGACAGGATTGCTCATGTAACATGTATTTTGCTGATAAGGGTCAGAAATAACACAGTAAGACATATTGATATGCCGGTCGGCTGATGAGACATACGGCCTAATTATGAAAAATAAGTTCACAGCACTTTCAGAAACAAATGTAGACATATATATACAGTGAAATATTCCTCAGCCATAAAAAAAGAAGGAAATAATGTCATTTGCAGCAACATGGATGGACCTAGAGATGGTCATACTAAGTGAAGAAAGTCAGACAAAGACAAATATCACATGATCTCACTTATATGTGGAATCTAAAAAAATGATACAAATGAACTTATTTACAAAACAGGAACAGGCTCACAGACTTAGCAAACAAACTTATGGTTCCCAAAGGGGAAAGAGAGGGGGAGGGATTAATCAGGAGTTTGAGATTAACAGATACACACTATTATATATAACATAGATAATCAACAAGGACCTAGTGTATAGCACAGGGAGCTCTACTCAGTATTCTGTAATAACCTAAATGGGAAAAGAATCTGAAAAAGAATACATATATGTATATGTATAACAGAATCACTTTGTGTATATCTGAAACTAACACAACACTGTAAAATCAACTGTAGTCCAATATAAAATAAAAATTTTAAAAACTAAATTGGAAACTTTTAGAAAATGAATAAAATTTCACCTTTCTGAAAAAAAAAAAAAGAAACAAATGGAGGAAGCTAGGAAAATAAATAAACTAAGGATATTCAGGTTGACAGCTTTGTTCTGTATTAAGGAAGACAGCTTGTTTAGCTAGAGATTGGTCATAGTTTCTTGAAATTGAAGGAAGTACATCTAGTCTTTAAGATATTCCATTCTTATCCTAAAAAGAGAATATTGTAAAATAAGTACATACTACTTTGAATAGATATATTTCTTTGAGATATGCATTTTCATAGTATTATTTATGTTTTGGCTGTCCTACAAGTGCTTATCCTACCTGGTAGCTAGGATGGTAGATGGTTTGAAAGGTGATAGAATAAGGGCTTAGCTGAAAATGGTTTTTATCCAAAGGTACAAGATAAGTGCAAATCAGTCGAATTCATATGGAAGGGAATTGAGAGTCCCAGTACTGTTCAAATTTGGTAGCTGGAAACCATGAGCCATAGAGCACTATGCTGCCTTCAGAAGACATTCTGCTTTGTGGTGAGCAGGGCGCTAAAGGATCTAAAATAATTCCTTTACATGGTATGCAGAGCGTTTTGCCTTTTAATTTTCATCTGTCTTTGCAGACTTACTCACTTTTGTAATTGCTGGACCACTGGTTTTTCCCTGGCATTCTCCCACCCATCCCCAGACAGGAAAACAGGCAGAGATGAGACATGCAGGCTGGACTTGGGAAATATGTTTGAAATGTTTCTCCATAAGTTTTCCTCATAAGCCAGGTGTCCAGAGTGATTTATTCCATGTACATATTGAATGTGTCTATTTGAATATATTATATTTGTTGTTTTTGAAAAATCACTTCACTTGAAGCCCTCTCCCCTACAGGGGATAATAATATTACATTCAGATGTGTGTTGTAAGAGGTAAAAGACATAACTGCCTGAGATACAACAACTCAATAAAGACCAAAAATTACTGCTATTGTATTATTTTTTGTCTCTCAGGACATCACTAGGTGAAGTCCCCAGAAGAGGGAGGTTGATTGGAGGTTTACCCTGCCCTCTACCGTGGAGACAGGCCACACAGCCAGCTGGGGGTAGGGCTGCTATGGTTATCTTCAGAGGAGGAGGGTGCTGCTGAACTGAGAGGGAACAGTGACAGCTGTTGCAATGTGGAGGGGCCTTTAACCCCTATAAACTTCTGTGAAAGTGGTTTCCTCTGTGACAGCTTGAAATATTACACGGCTTACTTTCCTGTCGCCAGTGGATATCATGAGGTCAATCAGGTTTCCTTAGATGGTGCAGGGCCAGACTTGTGTGTATCTTCAATACATTACCCAGGCAACCAGAGGGAGGCCACAGCTACTGAGAGGCACAGGGCATCCCAGCGACCTTTGGTCTAGAATGCACTTCCCTCCCTGGCAGAGAAAATTCTAAGCATGTCTCCGATGTTGCTTCTTTCCTGAAGTTAGCCCTGCTCCTTCCCCCATGCCTTCCAAGGCAGAAAAAGGACTTCTTACTCACTCTTCCTATTGGGTTTTACTCCAATTTGCAAGCATGAAAATAACCACCTTGAGCTACAGTGGGAGAAAGCATGGCTTCATAGTGTTGTAAATTTAGCGTCACCACATCCTTGTGTCTCTAACTCAAATGGGCATCTGTTCTTCCCAAAAAAGCCAGGGCAGTATATAACCCATTCCAATGAAAGTGTGGGCCATATGAATGTGAGGAGGCAAAAGATACAAAGCAGAGAGGCAGGGCCATGCAAATAGAAAGGCCATTCCAGGGTTGATAATTAACCAGGGGCAGACCTTTAGAAGATTAAATGGAGGAAGGTAACTCAGTTACATACAATGAGTAAATAAACTGAATGGGAAAGTCTCTGCAGATGGCCACAAGGCTCCCAAAATAAGGAACTGGCATTTCAATCCAGATTCACATGGGTCCAGAAAAGGTTAGGATCTTGCACGTCAAAGAAAAAGAAAATTCTTGATTGGACCAGAAAATGAACAGTCTGTTTAGCCATGAGTGCAAGTGTTTTCTTGTTTGTTTTAGTTTTGTTACTATTGTTTTAGTTCTTCTCCGATGTCTAATAAGGAAAATAAGATTAATAGCTGATGTCTATTGAAAGCTTACGACGTGCCAGATACTGTGCTCAGGGCTTTATATATATATTAACTCATTTAATCCTCACACCACGCATAAAACTAAGTATGTTTATTATCGATATTTTACAGATCATGTGACTGAGACCTGGACAGGTAAGTTACTGGCTGAAAGTGACTGAGTGAGGTTGGTGATGAGGGCTAAGCTTGAAACCTGGGCAGCACCATCACACTCTGTCCTGAGGCCTTTCATAGGATCGTCTATAACATCATTTGCCATCATTGGTACCCTGGGTGGAGGAGATGCTAGGAGCAAGGACCAGAGCCAAAGATACTGCAAAGCAATGGAATCCCTGCTGGGGCAACGTCCCCAAAGGGATAGAAGTGGATGGCGCAAGAGGAGGATGAGTCAACAAGGGACCGGAGGATCTTCTAATCCCTATGGGTGGCAGTGAAATCAGTGCTTCCTACAAGTAGAGGTTTAGGGCCCCTGCGTCAGACGTGCTACCCACAGAGCCAGAGCCCTTTGCCTCCAGGTGCATGGGTGAAAGAGAGGAAGAGTACGGAGAAGACACAACCACTGTTAATTAAGTTGGCAGGGATGATCTGCTCACGGGCCATTGGTAAGAATTTTTCACATGACCCTCATTCATATGTGAGGGGGTGAAGAGCACATCAAAATTTGGCAAAAGACCTAACAGTCTTTAACAAACTCACTAGTGGGTTGCCATCCAGCATCTGATTTATTTTCAACCATTTCCTCCAGCCTCAATTCAGCCAAACTGGGCTTCTCTGACTCTCGTTTATGACCCCAGGATTCCACTCTACAAAGGAACTTACCACACACAGTTTTCCTTCCCCTTTTTAAGTAGCTAATCCCTCTGTATCCTTCAGAATGTCCTTTAATCATATCTTCAGAAAAGCCTTCTTGGGCATCCTTATCTAGATCAAATCCTGGGTCAAGCTCTCATGGCAACCTTTACTATTTTTTGTCACAGTGTTGATTTTTTATTTTGTGATTGACTAATTTTTATTTTCTGCCCTCCCTCATAGACTGCCATTTGAATAGAGGCTCTCTTTTGGCTCATTGCTTTATGTCCCAAGATTTACAATAGCAGATACTCAGTAAATGCTAGTTGACTGACTGGTTGGCTGGGTGGCTGAATAAATAAATATCCAGTATTTTTGATAGAAATTCTCTATCATGAGAAGAATTTGGAGACTGGAAAGCTGCTTGTTGAGAATAGAGGTGTTGGTATTTGAACTCAATGGATTATTCATTTATTCACCCAGTACATATGTATTGAGTGTCTGTTATGTACCAGGGACCATTAGGTACCAGACACCAATCTAGGATTTAGTGATACTTTCCATGAGTTGTGGTAATTGCCCTCATTTATCTTTGCACACTCCACCTTCTGCCTGAGCACTCCTTCACTCTACCTTTTATCTTACTAATCCCTAAACATCCTAAGAGTCCCAGCTTAAATGAGTTTCATCCAGGTCAACTTCCGTGGCCCCCAAAGTCTCTGTTAAAGGCATAGTCACTATCCATCACTTATCACTGAAACATCATGGAGATTCTAGGATGGCCAACAAGAGATGTAGCAGATGACTTCTGGTCGCCCAATATCCATTCTTCTCCACTTATGCATGGCAGACTTTTAACTGACCCAGACCTGCCAGGTTAAGGACTATATTTCCCATTCCTCTTACAGCCAGTTGAGGTATGTGTCTCCCCTCTCATCTAAAGCATTTGAGCAGATAGATGTATGATCTTTTCAGCCCTTTTCCTCATATACGATTATCCATGAACTTTCCTGCTCTTTCCCCATGAGTTCCCCTTTACATTGGCTGGAATATGGCAAACACTGGAACAGACATGTTGGGTCTGTAAGTGTTAAGGATAGCCTGACCGGTTGATAGACTGGTACAGAAAAGAAATAAACATTTTGTCATTTGTTTTTCTATACTTCAGGGTCTCTTTGTTATAGAAGCTTACCCTAGTAGTACAACAGAGTTCATAGTTGTATAGTTTATTTTGTATCCCCAGCTGTTTCACTGGATCTGGCATATAGTAGGCACTTAATAATTATTTATTGAAAAAATGAATGAGTAATTTGGTATTACCAAAAGAAGTGGTATAATGATTCAGGCTGGGGAGTGGCCAATAACGTGGTGATGTCTGAACCAAGAAATAATGATTAAGTTTGGTTATTTCCTGAAAAGACAGACATATAACCTGGAAATTAAATACATACATAGAGATACAAATGTATAGATAGATACAGTTATATAGATATAACTTATATGTACCTATATGTATAATTCTCCCTAGAGGATATCAGTTAATTATTTAAATGTTGAGAGGTAATTGGGAATAATTGAAATGTATAGGTCCAAAGTGGAAGCAAAACACAGGGTTTAGCAAGTTACTGAAGTTTTAATGTTTTATTATCTTTTTCTTTTTAATATGTAAACTCGTATTTGAGTAAGCTCAATCTGCAAATCTTGAGAGTAAACAATGAGGTTCCTTTCTCCTGTAGATAGTCTGGGTTTCCTTTGCCCTATCTGAGGCTCTTGGCTTCACCCTGATTTCTGTATTTACCTTCTCAGCTTGTCAGCGGGACCTTGGACCTTGTCTTAGACTCCCTAAACTAAGGCCACATTTGGGCATTATCACATGCCATCAAAACAATTCCAATTTCCTTCATTCAGCTTCCTTCCATTTTTATTGAGATTGAGCTCATTTTTCAATTGTCCTCTATTATTCACTTCTGAGCCCAACAATCTTTTCATGCATATGCAGGCTTATCCAAGGTCTGGTTAACTGGAGTGGGAAGGACCTCCATAATATCTTACTGTTCAGGCTAGTTTTGACCCTCTAAATATAGATTATTCATTCTCATCCTTTTTTTTTTTCTTTATCTTTAGTGACATTATTCTCTCTGATGGTGGTCACTACTACCTCTGTGATGTTCATTCCTGTATCATTCAACCCATTTATTCGTTGGACAGAAATCTTAACATGATTATTCAGATCTGGGCAGGGGGTTGCTGCAATGTGACGAAGATTAGGGTAAAAATATTCACAGTTCCCTGTAGATGTCAAGCATTAGGAAAATCCTTACTCTTCCTGGAGAGGTCAGGAAAGGAGATCTTCCCTGAAGTGTAATTATTTTACCTGAAGTGAAAGCCATTAGGACTCTTAAGAGCTGGGCTTAGAAGTGCCTGAACCTCACCTCCACCACAAGGTATTGGTAGAAGCCAGTCACAAGGTCAGTGAAAGGCAAACAACCTCCACCTCTCGGTGTGATCAGTGGCATGTACACAGTGCAGAGGGTGGGTAGTGCCCCATCATAACCAACTATTTACTGCAGACAGCATGCCCTAGAAATCCAGAAATTTATCTCCCGGTATTTCAGAAAAATATGCTTGAATATTCATTCTCTTCCATTACCCTCTTTATTAACCATGTTCTTATGTCTATTGGATCCCATTGTCTACTTTCTATAACTATTATTTTTTCCTATTACTTAAATTATTTTAAAGTATAGATTTTTTAACTTTTGTTTTTCTTTCTTACAATTTTCCTCTCTGTTCCTAATTAGATTGTCAACTTCTTTTCTAATTTTCTTTTTCATGGCTTTATTTCCCTCCTTTACTTACTTTCTGACATCTGCCAATTAAACATTTTAAATGTCATTTTCTTCTTTAAGCCCTACTTTAACTTACTTTAAACAGTAGTTCTAATAAACTTTTCATATATCTTTTTGGGTTATTGGGGAATATCTTGGAACATAGAATCCTCCCATTTCTTAGTGGAGATACTTTTCACATCTGTGTTCATCAACAACCACTTTCTTTTGCCATTCCCTCTTTCTCTTTTGGGGGTAATGTTTATGTGTACATTCTGTGTAGTTTCCTCTTTGAATATTTGAATGAACCATCAATTTTTTTTTAAAGCTTCAACCATTCTTTTCAATTTATTTGATATAAAGGAAAACATCTGGTTTAGGGTATGTGTTCAGAATACAGACTATCTGTGAAGCAGGTATGATGCTGGTACCTAGGAAAGACAGAATCTCTTTTTTCTTTGCTGGAACTGCCATTAGGAGGTTGCTGGCAGCTTTTAGTTTGGAGAGGCTGAGAAAGCTCTCAGAATTTCTGGAACTGATTCCTTTTGTTTTTGGAAAATTACCAGCTCTAGATACACATTTAGGCAAAACATTTCTCACCCTCTTCAAGGGCATGGTTCTGGCTGAAGACACCCACTTACATCACTGGACAGAATACTTGGCATCTTAATCTGTAGCATCAGCATTCAGATTTATGGTGACTTCACTGCAATGGCCAAGGACGATGGGCGGGGACTTGCTTTATATTTATATAACTACAGAGCCAATCCTGAACCATCAAATTTTGGAAGAAAGTTGTGAGAGAGGAGTCAGAGCATCAGGAAATTGACTCTGCTCTTAGTAGAATGTTCTCTAATTCAAGGCTTTATGTCCGTGTAACATATTTAAAGCCAAGTGTTTGTCAAAGTGGGTGTAGCAAGGTGCACCCCAATCAGAGGTCTCCCTGTCTACCATGAGCATTTCATTCACACCCTTTTTGTTTTCCTTATTAACAAAAAGGCTAAATATCTTCTCCATGTTTAGAAGCCATCTATTTTCTGTTCACTACTGAATAAAACCTGCCCAACTTTTTAATTATTTTTTATTTTTTATAGAATGTATAAATATGCATGTTTGTATGAATGTGTATTTGCATGCTAATTCTACGTTGTTCATATATGTTACATGAATACACTTCAAGCCTGTGACTTGTCTTTTCACTCTTAACGTGGAACATTTCAATGAACAGAAGTAATGTTGAAAGTAATGAAATGTATGAACTTTTCCCTAC
>NW_006771793.1:475358-504340 GCF_000442215.2 Lipotes vexillifer
TGAACTTTTCCCTACATTTCCTACACCATCCTATAAGGATGGTGCTGTTTCTATCTTGCTAAACAAAATCCTTCTCTTTCCTATGTATGCAAATTATTCTCGTATTTGTTTATTTAAATGTTTAAGTTTTTTTCCTTTTGGTTTTAAATCTCTAAACTAAATGGAATTAGCTTGTGTATGGGATATGGGATGGGAATGCAATTTCATTCTTTTTCGTATCGCTAATCAGATGCTTCTGTAGTTTGTCTCCTGTTCTGATTGCCAGGTCCACCTTGAATTATGTTCCCTATATGCTCACAGGTCTTCTAGATCCAAGGCTCGATGCCAGGGCAGGGCATCGAGGAAAGGGCAGTGGGCTGCCCATGTCTCTAGTCCTGGGCTAACGGGCAACTGGGAGGATCCGTGTGTCTAGTGTCACCTATTACAGAAGTCAATTCACAGGAGGACTAAAAAGAATCACTAAATTTGATAATCCAGAGTTTATCATTAAATATGGAAAGATGAGTGTCAGGCGTCTCTTTGGGGATAAATGTTAGATTTCAAGGTGAAGATTTCAAAAGATTTGAAAAGTGAGTATGGAATGAGGCAATGTAGCATCTGATGTACATGACTCTTTTGAGAATTTGAAGCTGATACAGAGGCAGCTAGGATGGGACAAGCTGGGGGAATGGCAATACAGATCATCGTTTTGAGAATGATGGGGGGAAACGTGTTTGTAGGTCAGATGATCAGCAGACAAAACGAATTTGAAGCAGAGGCTGGTAAAGTTGAGGAGGGGGTGTGAGGCTGTGCAACCAAGAACACAGGTGGGGCCTCGTGTCACAAAGGAGGGGGGAGAAGGAGATCCAGCGGAGGAAGGAGGCCTGAAGGAGGAAGACACAGATGGACCCCGAGTTTGGGAGAAGCTGGCCAAGGAGACACATGGAATTATCTTTCTCTCAGTGAAGCAGAGGAAGAGTCATCTGCAGAAATAGTGAGGGGTGGAGTGGGCTGGACCACTGAGAATCACGGAGGATGGCAAACAATAGTTTGCAAAATGTGACGGAGATTTAATCAGCCACCTGTGGCAGAACCCACAAGAACCTGCTTATTTCTCTTTTCTTCCTGTCGTTGTTGTCCTGTTATTGCTTTGTTTTTGCATAGTTTCAGATTTACTTTCCTAATAATATTAACACTGAATAGCTGAGGGAAAGATTTTCATTTTCAGCCTCACTGCTTATAAAATACATTAATAGGCAAAGATAGAAATCAAAGCCATCTTTTTTTTTATGTGAAATTACAGAGTACATGTTTAAAAAACAAGTTTTCCTTTAACTCCGGACTCAAACCTAAATCTTAAGGAGTATAAAAAAAAGGTTTCACATGGGAAGCTGGATTTTTAAGCTAATGAATGCAACTCTATTTTTGATACTATGCTGTGTGTTTATATAAAATAGAGGAGCATTTTAGGCCAATTAGTGGCTTGCAAACCCTATACTTTTTCCAGCAAGGGCTAAGCTTGACGAACTTGAGAAGTTAATACAGAAAAGTGTTGGCAGTGAAATTGTGCGGTCGGGTTGATTCGAGGCAACAAAGCTTGAGCATAAATTAGTTTTTATTTGTTAAAAGAAAAACAAACTCTGTTTGTTTTTGTAATACAGGTTGTTAGTTCTTTTAATTTGGGGGAAAATTTGGGGAATTCCAGTTCTCAGAGAAAGTGAGAGGCTCGGGCCAGGGTGAGCCAGGCCCCAGCTCCCAGGCCTGTGTAAACAGCCACATGTGTCTCCCTAAATATACCTCGGTCAGAGGCAGCAGGGCGGGCCTGTTATGCCTGGACCTCGGCTGAACCGAGAGAGCCAGCCAGGCAATGACTGTGGTGGGGGCCGCACTGGATTATTCAGACCACCAAAGGGAGCCCCTGGCACGGCCCCTGTCCCCCATCCGGCTTACGTAGTGGCTGTGGAAACCCAGATTTAGAGGATGATGTTGCACGATAGAATTTGGAGATCCTGGAGTCCTTTCCCTTCATTTTGCAGGTAAGAAAAGTCAAGATGAGACCTGTAGTTTGTCATCATCAAAGCAGATCCGTGCAACTCGAGACAGACTCAATTCCCAAGTCCAAGGCTCTTTGACGTAAACTGTGCCATCAGCAGCCTTCTTTGTGTGGTCGGCCACGTGAGGACGGGAGGGGTTCTTTGAGCCCGGATCTAGAAAAAATGACATACGTGAAAATCAAATGACTTGTAGCCCAGCTAATAGTAAACCCCTGTACATTCAGAATCCGTGTCATCGTTGAGCCCTTCACCCTGGCCTCAGCTGCAACTCCCAGCTGAAATGAAGCTACCCTAACCTTAACTCTATCCCTAACCTTAACCCTAATCTTGGGGAAACTTTATGTGGTTGTTGCTCCATCTTACTTACTTTTATGAGTTGGTAAAAAATCTCAGGATTTGTGGTGTAAGAGTTTCTTTAGAAGAAATCTGCAGCTAGGATTAGTTCAGTGTTGTTGTTGGTTTTTTTGGGTCTTTTCCTTAGGGCTCACAAAGCACTCTCACATTTACAAAGCCCTGGAGACTCATAACAATACTGTAAAGTGATGTGGGGGAAATTGCTAGTGGTTCCCAAAGTCTATTTTCTTTTTTCTACAACAGTAGAGTTCCTGTATTAATTAGTCAGGGTCCTCCAGAGAAACAGAACCCATTGGATATAGAAAAAAAAAAACATATAAGAAGAGATTTATTATAGGAATTGCTTCACAAGGTTATGGAGGCCAAGACGCCCCATGGTCTGCTGTCTGCGGGCTGGAGACCCAGGAGAGCTGCTGGTGTAATTCAGTCCAAGTCCAAAGGCCTGAGAACCAGGAGTTGGGCAGGTAAAGATGGGCCTCCCAGCTCAAGAAGAGAGAGGGAAGGAATTCACCCTTCCCTTCCCTTTTGTTCCATCTAGGCCCTCCATATACTGGGCAAAGCCACCCACACTGGTGAGGGAAGATCTCTTTACTCAGTCTACTGAATCAAACGCTAATCTCTTCCAGAAACACCCTCACAGGCATCCCCAGAAATAATGTTTTATTGGCTATCTGGTATCCCTTAGCCTAGTCAAGTTGACACATAAAATGAACCAACACAATCCCTGATTTTTATACGGATACAAAAGAAGGGCCAAACATCCCAGGCTTCCTTGCCACTATAGATAGATAAGTTCTGGCCAATGGGATGAGAGGGGAGGTAATAAAATGTAGGCAGACAATGAGTGCTACTTCTATGTTATGCCATTGAAAGGCAATGGCAGTAAAGCAACTACACTCCAACAAAAATTAATTAAAAATAAGGGCCATGGCAAACCCTTTCTCCCTTTCCGCTTCCCACGAGAATATACCTAGACTAGTATTGAGGTGGAGAAACCTTGTTCTTGGTGATTCAGATAAATCAGTAAAGAATAAATGCAAAAGACTGTGATTTTTATAAATGTTAATGATTGTGTGACCTTGGGTACATTATGTAATCATTTGAAGTGTGTTTCCTCAATTTAAATTTGAGAGACAAATAGCTGCCTTGAGGAATATAATGCCGATTAGAGGGGCGGTGTATAAAGTGCCCATCACGGTGTCATTGTTATCGTCAACAGCAAGCTGAGCCTGGTTTTGGGAGCTGCAGAGGGGGAAGGACTGGATGCAGAAGGTGGAGAAGCTAGTGAGGGAGGGGGTGGGACTCAGAGAACGTGGTCAGCATCATCGAAAGGCTTTCCTCTCCTTTATGAGACCACTGCGGGGGTTTCCTTAGTGAACAGACAGGACCCTGTGGTTAGTGCTGGAAATCTTTGTCCTGAATTCACAGTAACAGGAAGAGTGACTCAGTCTCCAGCCTCAAAGGATGGAGAGGCTGAGTCTGGTTTGAAACTTCCTCCCTTAAGTCAGGATTGGTCTGGGAACTACAATAATAAAGCTGAGTGTTGGGATGATTCATAGACATCAGTGGGCCCAGAGAAGGCAGGGTGGGTGGGAGTGAGGCAAAGGCAAAGAGAGGATTCTGGCAACAGCAATTTTTATTAGCCTGGTGGTTTGAGCTAAGTTTTAAAGGCCAATGGACCTAAGCGTGAATACCAGGTCTGCTAGTTTATTGGTACCAATTTCCACATCCTTAAAGGGGATAATAGCTACCTGTTGAGGACTGTTAATAGCCATCATCGACTGAGTTCCAATTATGGGTCAGTCACTCCGGTAACTATTTTTTGCATATTATTTGGGTAATCTTCCCAACAACCCTTGGGAGGTAAGAACTCTCGTGATTTCCAGGTTACAGATGAGAAAACTGGGGCTTGAAGAGGTCAGAAAATGGACCCACCTTCAAAATCTACTGCTGGGTTGCTTTTCCATTTAGGATTAAATGAGAAAACCTAACATGCTAGCATAGTGCCTGGGTTATTGCCTTGAATAAATGGTAATTTTTAAATATTATCCCAATTTTAGAGATGAAAAAATAGAAGCTAAGAATGGCATAGTAACTCTCCCAAAATTGTACACCGTGCTGGTACAACTAGGCTCAGACTTTCAGCTCTAAAGGATTTTCTACCCCTGCATCTGCCTTGACACCAAAAGGGCTGTTTGAAAGCAACCTGCTCACCCAGGATGGAGTAGAAGGTCCACCCAGCTCTCAGAGGTCAAGAGGATACCCCGGCTCTTAAGGACATGGCCTCATGCTTCTCAGAGAGGATGTTTTCGTTGTTGGATGCACCTAAAAACAGCAGCCAAGAGCAGACTCCATCCCACCACCCTGCCTGCCCCTCCTTTCCAGGGACTGCTGGAGCCACATGGTCTCTCACTCACTTCTGTTTATGGAGTTTCTCAGCCAAGAGAAAAACCATTAGGTGTCTAGTTGCAAGTAGGAAGCATCCAAGAAGCTGCCTATTCCAGTGGAAGTTCCTGCCAAGAACCTTAAATAAACTTGGTGGAGGGAAGATGTCTAAACCCATTCTGTACGCAGTATATTTCGTTTGTTAGATTAATATGTAGAACTTGATTTCATCTAATTAATTAGTTTAGGATCTAAAAGCAGAGGAAAACGGTGGGGTTTTTTTCTTCCCACTTCTGATTCTCTTTGTGGGTTTCTTTTGGGCAAAGAAGCTAGTCAATACATTACTGAGGATAAAAGAAAAATCTCTCTGAAGAGTTAAGCAACTCTTTATTTATATTTTTAGCCAAAGGTGAGAGGTAAAGTCAACAATTTCTCTATGATCAGTGGCTATGCCCAGCACTAGTATGGATAGAAAGGAAGACTTAAGAATGTAAGAGGAAAAAGTCAATACAGTTAAAAACTATAATGAAACATGTAAGATGCTTTGCCTCCATCTTAAAAAAAAAAGTCTATTGTGTCTCTACAATACTTTCAGAAGGAAACTGAATCATTTTACCCTCTTTTAAAATATATACATATAATAAGGTAGAATCCCCTTATGTTTTACATGACAATGAATTTCATGCCACTTGACTGATGCCCCACCACAAGGTGCATTAATATAAATGACTCGCACTAAGCAGGCTGACACCTCTCGCCCTGCAAAGTGCCCCCTTAAAGATAAGAGGATGGGCAGGAGTCAGGCCAGCCCTGGTTCCTCACAGCTGAGATAGGGGAGAGTTGGCCAGGAAGTAGAGGAGGGCGGGGTTTGACACCTTATCTTTATGCAAAATTTCTTTCCACAGAATACAATGCACGCCAGAGAGAGAGCAGACCTCCTCTCTACGCTTTTACTGAAATGCTCCTGGAATAATTTTTGGAAGAACCTGGGTCGAGTTCAAGGCAGATGTTGAGATTTTCTGGAAAACCAGAAAGTAGTAAGAGATCATCCTGTAAGGAAGGGTCAGATAGACCAAAAGGAGACACCCCAAGAAGACAAGGCAACAGTTAAAATTTAAAGAAAGAAGCAAACACAAAAGAAGTAGACAGTTGGATATCTAAAGAGTGAGATGTTAGTGTATGTAGTCAAGACAAAAGCAGTGGACAGTTATCTGAGTGGAAAGCAGGAAAGATTCAGGAGGGCAAATAAAACCCTAAATTAAGCGGCAGAGAAGTTACAAACACTGAAGCAGTGAAAGGTCCAGAATCCAAGCTGTGAAACCAGTAGGTCCCAAGTGCCAGTCACGAATAATGCATCAAGGAAACTTTTACAGCTGATAAAACGAATCCCCTTCTCCTGGGACAGCAGCAGTTTAAAAAAGAGAAAATGCATCTGTATAAAAAGCAAGGTCATTTTGCCTCTTGGCACAAAGCTGCGGAAAAATGGAGAATGCTTGTGAAAGAAAAAAAGAAAGAAGAGACCGTTCAAGACAACCGTCTCCCTCTCTCAGGCATGTTTTTCCTGGTGGCAACCTCCTCTCCACCAGTCCTGGGCGAAATAAACAGTCCTCAGCGCACAGAGTGGAGAAGCCAGAGGCTCTAAAACAGAGGATCTGCATCGTTGGGATCTATAAATCAGAGGCCACAGATATGCAATAGTGAGTCTGAAGTCAATACAGGTCATTAGGACAGATGAATGGATCCTGCTCTGCAGACCACTGACACTTGACCCATGTGATAAGTGACCACGTGGCCAAGGTGCCCCCCATCTCTGGTCAGGTCGAGCTTCCCAGCGTGTTCATCTCATGAGCTGGAGTGAATCGAAGTATTAAAAGGCATCTGTGATGAATAGTAAGCCAAAGAAGCTGTAGTCTGCACAGGCTTCCTATCCCTGCGGGTGACCAGCCTCGAGGTTCTGTGGCCTCAGGAACCTGTGAGGACAGTGGGGGTCAATGTCAAGGCATGCCAAGGTGTCCACCTCACCTGGTTGGGAAGCTCTGCCTTAGGGGATGGTTTGAGATCTCCTGAGATAATTACCCTCAGAGGCAGATGACCACACAGTGAAAGCAATGGATCTAAACAAATGTCAAAATTAAGTAAGAAGCCCTGGAAACTACTGTATAGAGACTGAGACCAGCACAGAGTAAGGTGATGTTTCAAGTGAAAAGTATAACAGAGGGAAAGAAGTCACTGTTTCCCTGAGTAGTACAAAGACCCTCCTCTCCCCTTCCCCCTTCCCCCTCCCCCTCCCCCTCCCCCTCACACTATTCAGTGGTGGAAGTTACAGTGTATAAATGTAAAGAAACAGAGGCAGATGAAGCAAAGAGCAACCTAGCAGACCAGCAGCAACAGTTCCCTGGGACAGAAGCAGGACGGGTAACCGTAGCACAGAGATGGTGCAAAGCTCAGGCTGCTGGGGTGTTTTCTCAGCCCAGAGCCATGTTTTAGAAATAATTAAATTTGAGTGCTTTTAGGGGTATGCATTTTCCATGTTTTTGAAACTGCCACCCTTAATATTTTATCAACCGTTTTCATTCCTTTTTGTTATTTTCCTAACCTCTGAAGGTATTAGAGTTTGCAAACTCCAGCTCTTGAGCAGTGCTGGGAAGATCTTGAGGCCAGCATTTTTAGAGGCATAACCTCCTAAGATGATCAGCCCAGCAGAGATAAGCTTGGGCCCAAGGGAAGGAATGTACAAAATCAAGACCACAACTAGCATGGAGACAGAAACAATTCCTGGGAAAGAAATACTGTTACTAAGAGCTACCATACAGTTTCAAATTTTTTAGGATTAAAACACACACAGATTTATGCATACGTATTTTCTAAAAACTATACTTTCTAAATTATCTTTATTGGACATGTTGCTCGTTTACCATGTTATTTTGTTCTCCTCAATGACAAATTCTTTTGTTTCAAAAGGTGTCCAAAGAGGATGTTCAAGTTGAAGTACCTAACTTACATGAACTTAACCTACCACCTGATAAAGGTCTAACAAAGTCATAGCCAAAGTAGGCAGAAAAGACCTTTGACTGAGTCTTGCAAGTAGCCAAAATGCATTGCACAGAAGGGCTTCCGTGCACATGTTTCTGTATCTGTGAGATACTAAGCCTTTTGCAACACTGTTCTGATTTGGGGCAAAGAAAAATATGACCAACCTGGAGCTCCTTTTCTGCTTTTTGCCTAGAAGGAGCTGGTGTTGATGTGGGATAGATGAAAGTATATACTTGGAAAGATTAAACGCTTGGGATCTACCGCTGGAAGCTCTGACCCCCAAAGAGAACTCTCCATTCCCAGGGGTTCCTGCTGTCAGAGCAGTGAGATAGGAGTGGATTTCTGTAATGGGTGAGTGGAGATGTCAGGCTGGACCACTTTGGGGAGATTGTATGGAAGACAGTCTAGAAAAAATATCATTCTCCACAGAAAGAATATGATTGATTTACCTAGTAGTGCCATTCTTAAGTAAATGTGGGTGACTCAATGATGTAAGATATCAGCACACACGGAAACCTGTAAAGCAGGCGTGTCTGAATGCACCATCGAGTTTACTGACATAACAGGCATGTAAATTTTAGCATTTAGAAGCCATTCACCCCTCTCCACCCCAGCCTCGAGCAGAATAAAACCATTGCAAAGGTTTTAGCACAACCTGGTGGTCATTGCACGGTGTAAAATGAGATGAGGAAACTAATTCAAGTACATCCATGTAAAAACACTTCAGTGTGACAAAAATTATCCCAGAGAAAATACAAATCATTCCCATGAAATTTACTGTTTGGCATTACCTAATAATAAAATGAGTCTACATCAGTAAAATAAAACATACAATTTCTCAAATTTGTTTTTATTCAGCACTCATTCCAAAAGGGAATATACATTTTGGATGAAAAAGTGTCCTGAATTGAAAATGCATTCTTCACAGACTTTTTTTTCTTCCTTTTACTCAGAGAGTTATTTCCATAGAATTAATTTTTTAAAATATTTTTAAAGTTAATAATTTGGTCTTCATCAAAAAAATAAGAAGTTGCAGTTTAAAAATAAGTTAATGAATTTTTTAACAGAGAGAATGTCTTAGGAAGTCCAAATTTAAACACTGAATATTGATATTTTGTTTCACTAATAAATAAACATTCCTCTTAGAGCGATTTAAAAAAGTATAAAGTAATTGTATAACTTATTGGCCTGGTTTTCTCACCCTAGCACAGAAAGCCCATTGAATTCATTTATATTGTATATGTTTATAAGTTGTTTTTTTTTTGGCACATTACATGGTGTCTTTATTTTTACGTTGATCTGGCAAAATTTTGTATATTGATTTTTTTTTAATTTTCATTTTATATTGGAGCATAGTTAACAATGTTGTGTTAGTTTCAGGTGTACAGCAAAGTGATTCAGTTATACATATTCATGTATCTATTGTTTTTCAAACTATTTCCCAGTTAGGTTGTTACCAAGTATTGAGCAGAATTCCCTTGTTGGTTATCTATTTTAAATAAGCTTTATCAAAACATTTTCTAGTTCTCATAAAGCAAGGGCTAGAAGGGCTGATTTGACTGAGATACAGATCGGGCTACCAGCTCAAAGAAGATTTATTTTCCAGGGAGCATTTAGGGACTTATTTCCTCTGAGACTTTAGATTATAAGTTATTGGGGTCAGAACTGTTTAAGTCTAAGAATTTTAAATCTTCATTAAGATTTTTTTAATAGTTTTTGAAGAAAGTTTTTATCAAGAGAATATATAAACAAAGCAAAGAATTTCCATATTCCATTTTTTATGAACCCATAGCCATATGTCTTTGGTGACCTTTACATTTTCTTTAATGATGGTATGATTTTCAAAGGGTTAAATACAACTTTTGTTTCTAAATTAATGAACTAGTATTATTTTTTGAGTCAGTGATCTGTTAAGAATTACTATTGAAATATGACTATTTTGATAATTGAAATATGACTATTTTACTGAAACTGGAATGGAATATTTAATTAGCTCTCTGTAATAGGCCCAGTGATGAAGAGCTACACACGATGGAAAAAAATGTAAAAGCTTGTTTAATACTACACAAAAAATATACTTTCCACTGGTAAAACTTAGTTATTTGGGAGGTTATTTGCATCTGTATAATTTATACACATTCATGTGTATAAATGCTTCATTTATTAAAAATGCAGATTCTCATGAAAAAAATTCACCAATGTTTTAAATGCCTATTTAGTAGTAAAATCACTTCACCGAGACCCTGTAAAATGTATGACACATTGTATTATCTGTACTATATATTGCACTGCAAGGATAATAGCTGTTTTGTTAAAGTGGAATTGCTAAACATGCACCCCAGTGAAAGTGAAAGTTAATCACATGTTTATTTTTGCACATGTCTGATGGAAAAAAAAAAAATCCAAAAACCTCCAGTTATGACTTCTGGGGCATTTTTTTCATTAGCTGTTTCAAAGCAATCCCCATCTCTTATCTTAAAACTTGGTAGGTAAAGTGCGAAATTAATTTTAGGTGAAGTAAGAAAACCAGGGAGAGAGGACCTAGAACCGGATGTTTCCCTCCAATACAACAATGTCCAACCGAGAAGCCCCCGAAAGGGCCATGCTGAGTATATTTAGATTCCTGCAGTCCTTCCTCCGAGTTCGTCTCTGAATTCCCCTCACTGACCCCTCCCCTTCCTGTCCAATGGCGGGAAGGCCTCCCCAGGCTGTAGGCTCAGTGCCGCATGAGCAGCTAGCTCTGCTCTCTGCCTCGGTTTGTGGCAGACCACAGAGACCCCCCCCGCCACAAATTTGCTTCCTTCCAGTTAATAACACTTGCATTAATACGTCCCCAGAGACTACCATGTGTCAGGCGCTTGAAATACAAGAGACAAGCTCACTGGGGCATGAGCTCTGTCAAGGTGAGCCCTGATGAAAGCAACACACAGGGGTGAAAGGACACCATGGAGGGGGTGGCCGGACATCATCCATGGGGGCGGAGAGTTCCCGAAGCTGGGGAGAATAGCACAACTTTTGTTCTTCATCTTCAAGGTAGGTGACTTGGATGAGAAAACATGGTAATGAAGTTGAGGATTATCTATTTCACCATCAAGTCAATATTTTACTTGAGGTTGATATAAATTTATACAGGCAGACCTCTGAGATATTGTGGCTTCAGTTCCAAACCACTGCCATAAAGCAAATATGCCAATAAAGGGAGTCACATGCATGTTTTTGGTTTCCCAGTGCATACAAAATTCATTTACACTATACTGTAGTCTATTAAGGGTGCAATAGCGTTATGTCTGAAAACATGTACATTTCTTAGTTTAAAAATACGTTATTGATAAAAAATGCTATCATCCGACAACCCAGTGCTGCCACAAACTTTCCATTTGTAAGCAATGCGGTATTTGCAAAGTGTAATAAAGCAAAGCACAATAAAACAAAGTACATCTGTACATAAGAAAAGTAAAAGATGACTGACAGCATTTAAAACACTTAGTGACCACTCCAATGTTCTCGCTACTGCAAGCTTCTACAGAAAAGGTACATAAATAGATTCAGACACAGTTCTTCATTTCAAGGAGTTAGGTTTCCTGAAATAGACACTTGTATAAAAGTTATGATGGGATATGACACATAAAAACTGTGCAGTGAGAGTAAGAGGAGGGGGTGATAAACTCTAGCTGAAGTAATAAGAAGATACTTACAGATTTAGTGATATTTAGGATGTGTCTTAAAGGCATAGAAGTTCACCAATCAGTGAAAAGAACTTATTAGGTCACCAAGAAAGAACAAAAGTCTAGAGTTGGGCAAAGGAAACATAGATAAAAACAGATGATATTAGGAATAGGACAAAATGGTAATTAATACACTCGGAGAACTTTTCCCATCATAAAGTATCAACATGAGGTGATTAAAAATAAAGATACTGAGAATAAATTAATTAATAAAATTCTTGTTAATAAAATGATATTTTAGAGGGAATAATCAATGTAAGATAGAAAATGAAGACTCTCAGAGAAGAGACCAAAAAGACAATGAGATTAAAAAAAAAAAAAAAAGATAAGGGCTAAGGGCAGTTTCTTTTGTCAAATGAACAACAGATCTGCTTCTTTCAGATAATTAAGAAAAAAACCCAGAGTTAGATTACACCAAATGAGGAAAACAAAACTACTGATTTTAAACATTAGCTATTAGGTGTTAGAAAATTATTCTGAATTCTTCAATTCAGCAGGGCTCTGGATTGCTCACCTATGAAAGAACAACGCAGTGAAAACTGCATGAACTATTTTTTTTTTGGAACTTTTTATTTAGAAATAATTTTAGTAATACAAAGATTGCAAAATAGTAGAATCCCCGTGTAACTTTCACTCACTTTCCCCTAATGTTAACGTCTTACATAGTATAATATAGTAAATTGATTGTAACCAGAAAACTAACACTGATATAAAACTGTTAACTTGGGCTTCCCTGGTGGCGCAGTGGTTGAGAGTCTGCCTGCCAATACAGAAGACACGGGTTCGTGCCCCGGTCCCGGAAGATCCCACATGCCGCAAAGCGGCTGAGCCCGTGAGCCATGGCCACTGAGCCTGCGCATCCAGAGCCTGTGCTCCACAACGGGAGAGGCCACAACAGTGAGAGGCCCGTGTACCGCAAAAACAAACAAAAAAGAACTGTTAACTAATCTAAAAAAAAAAAAAAAAGACAATGAGTTTTTTTTTAATAGCAAAGTAAATAAAATTAGAGAATTTGTAAATTCAACACGAAAAGAAGGTAATTGTCACCCCTGCCTTCCCCCTGCCCTCCACAAAGAACAAGATGAGGGAGGATGGGGAAGAGAGAGACAGAGAGAAACCAAGAATTAAAGAGAGAATGAAAAGGAGGAAGGGAGGAAATCAACAAAGACATAATTTAGGGAAATGTCCCCAGACAGAAAACTATTAGTTTCCATATGAATGGGCCTCTCAAGTGACATTAAAAAGCAAACAAACAAAATAAAACCTGCCCACATCATGGCACCTTATTGTGAATAATAGATCCTAAAATATCTCAGGAAGGAAAACAAGAAACCTCTGAAACCAGGTTATCAGGAACCAAGTGGCATCAGACTTCTCAGAAGCAACAGCCAATGCTGGGAAACAAAAGGGCGATGGCTTTAAAAATCTGAAGGAATCTAATGGATGTAGAAGTTTGAACGAGCATCCCTAAAAGAAACCAAATATATGGAAGAGAAATTCAAAGACACAGTAAATGAAAAACATCATGAAAAATTAAGATCTAAATATAAAAGTTGAAAGTGCAGAGAGCCCAGAAATAAGCCCACACATTTATGGTCAATTAATATATGACAAAGGAACCAAGAATATGCAATGGGGAAAGAACAGTCCCTTCAATAAATGGTGTTGGGAGAACTGGACAGCCACATGCAAAAGAGTGAAACTGCTGTTGTATGCCACACTCAAAAATTAACTCAAAATGGATTAGAGGCTTGAACAAAAGACCCGAAACCATAAAACTCCAACAGAAAACTATAGGGGTAAGTTCCTTGATGTCTGATCTGTCTTAGCGATGATTTTATTTTTTTAATTTGACACAAAAAGCAAAGGCAACAAAAGCAGAAATAAACAAGTGAGACTGCACCAAACTAAAAGCTTCTGCACAGCAAAGGAAACCATCAGCAAAATGAAAAGGCAACCTACTGAAAAAGGGAAAATATTTGCAAATCATATATATGATAAGACGGTAATATCCAAAATATATAAAAAACTCATGCAACTCAATAGCAAAATATCAGTCAGACTAAAGAATGGGCAGAGAACCGGAATAAACATTTTCCAAAGAAGACATACAGATGGCCGACAGGTACATGAAAAGATGCTCAACATCACTAATCATCAGGGAAATGCAAATCAAACCCACAATGAGTTATGACCTCATACCTATTATAATGGCTATTATCAAAAATACCCAGAAATACCAAGTGTTGGTGAGGATGTGAAAAGGGAACCCTCACGCATTGCTGGTGGTAAAGCAAACTGGTGTAGCCACTATGGGAAACAGTATACAGGTTCCTCATAAAATTAAAAAAAGAGCTAAAATATGACCTAGCAATTCCACTGCTAGATATTTATACAAAGGAAATGAAAACTAACTCAAAAAGATATATGCACTCCCATGTTTATTGCAGCATTAATTACAACAGCCAAGATATGGAAACAACCTAAGTGTCCTCCAATGGATGAATGGATAAAGAAAATGTGGTATATGGATACAATGCGATATTATTCAGCCATAAAAAATGAATTCTGCCACTGTGACAACATGGATTTGCTCTATAGGATATTTTACGCTAAGTGACATAAGCCAAATGGAGGACAAATACCATGTGATCTCATATGTGGAATCTGAAACAAACAAGCAACAACAACAAAAAAACAAAACAAAACCCTAAGTCATAGGTACAGAGAACAGATTGGTAGTTTCTAAAGGTGGTTGAGGGTGAGAAGGGTGAAGTGAGTGAAGGGGATCAAAAAGCACAAACTTCCAGCTATAAGGTAAATAAGTCCTGGGATGTAATGTACAGCATGGTAACTATAGTTAACAATACTATATTGTATTTGAAAGTTGCTTAGAGAGTAGAACTTAAAAGTTCTCATCACAAGGAAAAAGATTATATTGTACACCTGAGACTAGCATATTGCTATATGACACATTTCTCAACTAAAAAGAAAAGAAAACGGTACACACTGTGTCCCAGGAAGACTTCATACAGAAAGATTAACACCATGATTAGGTGGGATGAGTTTTTGAATTTCAAAGTTCAAGAAAGAATCGTGAAATCATCCAGGAAGAAAATACAATTGGATGCTAAAAAGAAAAAATAGGTTTCGGTTGGCTCCAACATTCCACAGCAACAATCAGTGGCAGAATTCAGTGAAGCAGAGTCTATAAAATTAATTGGGATCAAAAATGTGACTCCTAGGGCTTCCCTGGTGGCGCAGTGGTTGAGAGTCCGCCTGCCGATTCAGGGGACACGGGTTCGTGCCCGGTCCGGGAAGATCCCACATGCCGCGGAGGGGCTGGGCCCGCGGGCCATGGCCGCTGAGCCTGCGCGTCCGGAGCCTGTGCTCCGTGGCAGGAGAGGCCACAGCAGTGAGAGGCCCGCGTACTGCAAAAACAAAACAAAACAAAACAAAACAAAAAAAATGTGACTTCTAAATTTTCTACCTCCTGCTTGCTGTCTTTCTAGTATACAGCTAACTTTGAACAGTCTCAAGGATCAGGTCAGAGGGAAACAGCATCATAAAGAATATCTGATAAGGCCCACTTGACAATGAAATCAAGCCAGTTAAAGATTAATCAAAGTAAGAAATTTAGGAGTGGGAAAGCCCTCAAAAGGACTCTAGACCCTTACTCAATTTAGATGCAGGTCAAATGCAGTTCTTGCAGGCTTGATATTGTGAAATTAGCAATACAAATAGGAAAAACACTGAGAGGTGGAGAGAGACAAAGTTGAAGGAAGTGTGGATATGAGAACTCATCTTGAAAAGCAGGAAGACAAAGAACAGTAAGTGGTGTTAAAACATTTTGAAGGTTTTATGATCCTTCTTTGCCTTAAGTTAACATGAAGTCATTTAAATTAATATATACAGTAAAAAAAAGATAATTTAGGCATAGGTTAAAAATTTTTTCAACTCATTAAAATTCCATTTTTTCAGTAAATTTAACTGGATTAAACATAATCCTTTGTTTAAAAAATGAAAAAATCTATATTTTGATTTATATTTTCAGATCTTTATGTTTTTCTAAATTGTTCTACATTTTTTCTAATGTAAAGAAAATCCTTATTTATTTTGGCCTCCTTCCCTCCCTCCCTCCTTCACTTTCTCCTTCCCTCTCTTGGTAACTTCTATATATATGGGGAAATGACTAGCATAATATTCACCAAAATATAATGTTCACTTTGAAAGTACTTTTGGGGACTTTTAAAAATTTAACTGTTTCTCAACTAGGTAACAGATTCACAGTTTAAAATTCAAACAGTTATGCATACAAGATCCTACCCGTGTTACCATTCTCCCACCAACCCCAACAGGTAAGTACATAACATTCCATTGAAAGAGAGCACCTTAGGTTATTCCAGAAGCCTATACATTGACACTTGGGCTGCTTCTAGTAATTTCCAGTTTCATAGGAGAATGCAATAATTTGTACACGTGACACCTTGTAACTGTATAGCTATTTCTGGAAGGAAATCTGGAGATGTGGGGTTTCTAGGCAGAAATGGAAATGCATCTGTAAATTTGATAGATGTTGCCACGTTGCCCACAGTAGGGCTGGTGAAATCGTGAGGGTTCTCAGTCCCCAGACCTCCTGTGTATCTCCCATTAAGAACGGTTATGTCAATGTTGTCTTGATGTGCATCTTTCTCATACAAGTGAGATTGTGCATCTCCTGTGTTTAGGCCTTTTGTAGCTCTTGTTCTGTGAACTCTCATTCTCCTTTGACCAATTTTCGATTGGATTTGGGGTGATGTTTATTTTTATTGGTGCTTTTCTGTATTGCTTGCTTTTATAAAATAAGAATGTGTCAATTTTATAAAACAAAACTTACTGTAAAAAAGCATAAGACCACAGAGGAAGAGTTTGGCTTGGTAAAGTATAGAAAAACGCTTTCTGAGATAGGATAGGAGCGGGAGAGTAAGGTAAGGATAGAAATATATTTTTAAATGCATAAGAAGAAATTTAGGTGAGTGGCTTTTATTTTTGTTTCTTTTTTTAGTAAATGAGTCAATGGCATTTCATGGAAGTAGCAGCTATGGAGATGTCCAAGTCGGGAAGAGCACCAAGGAGTCTGATAAAGGAAAATAATCCACTCACCATATTGTGGTCCTGAATCAAGTTTGGAATCACACATATTTAATGATGCCAATAGGTAAGTTTTTGTTTCTTTTTTTTTAATTGAAGCATAGTTGATTTGCAATGTTTTGTTAGTTTCAGGTGCACAGCAAAGTGATTCAGT
This sequence comes from Lipotes vexillifer, assembly GCF_000442215.2. Lineage (NCBI taxonomy): Eukaryota > Metazoa > Chordata > Mammalia > Artiodactyla > Lipotidae > Lipotes > Lipotes vexillifer. Next base: position 492,173 of record NW_006771793.1, read on the forward strand.
GATTATATATATATATATAATCTATTCTTTTTTTAGATTCTTTTCCATTATAGGTTATTATAAGATATTGAGTATAGTTCCCTGTGCTGTACAGTAGGTCCTTGTTAGTTTATATATATACGTATATATATATATATTCCTTTTCAGATTCTTTTCCATTATAGGTTATTACAAAATATTGAGTATAGTTCCATGTGCTATACAGTAGATCCTTGTTGGTTATCTATTTGATGTATATTAATGTGTATATGTTAATCCCAAACTCCTAATTTATCACCCCCACCCTTTTCCCCTTTGGTAACCATGTTTGTTTTCTATGTCTGTGGGTCTATTTCTGTTTTGTATGTAAGTTCATTTGTATCATTTTTTAGGTTTCACATTTAAGTGATATATGTATTTGTCTTTCTCTGTCTGGCTTACTTCACTTAGTATGATAATCTCTAGATCCATCCATGTTACTGCAAATGGCATTATTTCACTCTTTTTTTATGGCTGAGTAATATTCCATTATATATATATGTACCACATCTTCTTTATCCATTCCTATGTCAATGGACATCTAGGTTGTTGCTTCCATGTCTTGGTTATTGTAAATAGTGCTGCAATGAACATTGGGGTGTATGTATCTTTTTGGATTATGTTTTTCTCTGGACATGCCCAGAAGTGAGATTGCAGGATCATATGGTAACTCTATTTTTAACTTTTTAAGAAACATCCATACTGCTCTCCATAGTGGCTGTACCAATTTGCATCGCTAATCATTAGAGAAATGCAAATCAGAACTACAATGAGGTACCACCTCACACCAGTCAGAATAGCCATGATCACAAAGTCTACAAATAATAAATACTGGAGATGATGTGGAGAAAAAGGAACCCTCCTATGCTGTTGGTGATAAGTTTTTAAAAATAATATTAGCTCCAAGCAGAGAAGCTACAGGTGTGGAAGTGGGAACAGAGATAGGAGAAATCTGACCAATGCAGACTTAATTGTCAGTAGGGCAGGAGGGCTGGTGACCAAGGTGGTGGCAGGAACTGGGGATGCTACTGACAAGTATGTGAAGTGAGTGCACAAAAAGGAGAAAAGGATCCAGATGGAAAGGAGGACTAGAGTTCTCCATGGGGTAACTAGAAATTCCAGACCATACCCAGTTATCTTTTCTTTTTGTTTCCTTTTGTAAAAATTCATATCAAAGCATGTCTTTCACTTGTAATAATTTCAGCTGCTACATAAAACACAAATCTCAGATAATATTCCCAAAAAGACATCTTATATGTAAATCTCCACATGTAAATATGTAAATTTAAAATTACTTTAAATAATGAATTGCCTACAAAGTGCATCATTTTGCAATGATAAATAAAATTAATCTCTTCCTTTGACATTGTATAAATGTAGGGTTGATTTTATTTCTCAAATTCACATGTTCTCTGAAAGACTGCAGGACATTGAATTAAAACATACTATAAAATCTGTAGGGAGAAACAGTGGATTTTAGTAATGTGACTAAACTTGTCATTGATTTGACTGATTTTCACTTTTTTTAACTTCCTGCATTTAAATTGTGAATAAATATTTTGCTACCTCTTGCAAGAACAAATAGAGTTTATTTACCACTGACTCTCGTCAAAGAGAAATTTGACTTCCATGATTTAATGCTACTTTAAACAAAGAGAAAACTGCCAAAGCCTGTTTTATTGACAAAAATAACTTGTTTTGTTTAAGAAGTCATTTTATAAAAGTCAAACTGACTGTGAGCTCAGATGAGAAACATTAGACTGTCTGAGGGGAAACCCACATACTTGCACACACACTGAAAAATCCAGACTAAAGTATACGGCATTTATATCACTGATATGTATTTTCTCTCACAATTCACATGACTCTAGCTATTGAAAAAAAGTGCTCCTTGGATGTTGAACTAACTGTGATCCCTTATGGTGTACTTGTGTCCTCCAAGATGGATGCAGAGTTCTTTAGGATGATTAGACATTGCAAGATAGTGTGGGAGAAACGTCAAGATGAATATTCTAGGTCCTAAGGACAAAGATCTGATGGATTATTAAGACTTTTAACCTAATCAGAGTGTGTCCGCTGGAAAAGAATAGTGTAAGGGAGAGAAAAACACATGTTTTTAAAAGGTGATGTAAAAATGACCATTGCTAAAATGTTCCACAGAGCATTACCTTAAATAGCTAGCTAACTGTTCTTTGCTATTATCTATGAAGACCCACTGCAATGTATGAGAAACGATGGAAGATTTATCCCCCAAGTCAATTCAAAGTAACTCAAAGCAGATACTAGATGGCCAACGAGCAAGTTTAACTTTTATTTCTGTTAATTATGATGAAATTATCCAAACTTTTAGTTTTAAATCTTCTGCATATTCTTTGTTTCCCATCCCCATCTTTAGGTTAAGTTGTCAATGCAATGAAAGCAAATAATTATTAAATATAAATGGAAACCCCTTTATAAAGGGATTTACTACATGTCAATTTCTTATAAATGTAATAATTCAATTCTCCCCTTTGTATTCTATAACATAACATATGACAAAAGTCATGTAATGTAATTCATGAGGGATAATTTAGTCTGAACTAAGGAAAAATCTCAATTATGGATTACCAGGAAAAATTCTCAGTGCACAGTTATCTAACATCTTGAGGAAACCCCTTCATCGAGCCTGTGTTAACCAATGGCGGACAAGTTCTGTGGGTAACTCAACTCCATCCCATCTTTCATCCCAAATATTGACAACTTTCATCCCCACCTCACAGAGTGTCCAGGGTAAGATTACACAATGCATAAAACTTCAAGAGCATATTTTTATTCTTTGACAGGTCATCAGCCTCTACTAGTGGGATTTGCCTGTTATACCTAAGAGTTACCATGGAGCCCAACAAGTTCTCCTTTCCTGGAAAATTAAATATAATATCCCAGAGGTCCCACTTTTACTAAGGTAAAAAGGTGCATATGAGTCAAGAGAGCCCTGTTTTTTCTAGAGAGAAATGCCTGTGTTCTTTTACATAGGAAGTCCACTTCCAGGTCCCTGGCATCCTAAGTTTGGGGACAGCTAAATCAGAAGAACTGAGCTCCCTTGGACTCACTCACTAGAGAGAGAGAATGAGTCATACTCTCCATAAATGTGGTTTGCATTTTATGGTGCCCTGTTAACGTGTTTCAAAATCTGATTGATGGGTACTCTGACAAATATACTGAAATGTGATCTAAACAGTAAGAACATGTTCTGATTACCAAACTGAGAGACAATGGAACAATGACATTTGTGATTTATTGTTGGGTTTTATTTCCTGGCACTCACTTTGGTAATGAGGTGATCTTCGTTTATATGCATTATGGGAACAGTCCTTCCCCAGGGATGTTTAAGAGTGTGTTTATTTTTGTAAAATAACTTGAATGTTGTGAGTTCAGCTAAGCTTACTACATCATACAGCGTTGTTGAGAGCCTATATTACACGTGGTTTTGTTTTTGTTTTAATTACAGGATAAAGAAAAGACAGAAAATAAGTTTAGACTATTTTTTCCACTAATTTTTCAAAACACATGAACAAAGTTGATACTCAGGAAGGCAGAAGAGCAGAAGGTTATAAACACAGCCTATGGTTCCAGGAAGAGCTGGTGCAAATCGAGTCTGTCACTTACCAGATGTGTTGGAAGATGCCAGGCACCAACCTTTCCAAGACTCATTTCCTCATCTATAAAATAGAGATATAAGAGTATAAAATTTGTCTTGAGAAACAAATGCAGATAAAATAAATAAAATGCCTGGCATGAATTATGCCTCAATAAATGTTAGTTATTATAGTAATAGTATTTTTATTTATTAAGAAGTGATACAGGGACTTCCCTGGTGGCTCAAGTGGTTAAGAATCTGCTGACACGGGTTTGAGCCCCAGTCCAGGAAGATCCCACATGCCGCGGAGCAACTAAGCCCGTGCACCACAACTACTGAGCCTGCGCTCTAGAGCCCGCGAGCCACAACTCCCGAAGCCCACATGCCCACAGCCCGTGCGCTACAACAAGAGAAGCCACCGCAGTGAGAAGCCCGTGCACTGCAACAGAGTAGCCCCCGCTCGCCGCAACTAGAGAAAGCCCCCGCGCAACAACGAAGACCCAAGACAGCCAAACATAAATAAATAAATGCATTAAAGAAAAAAAAAGAAAAGAAAGAAATGATACAGGTTGTATACCCTTTGATTGGGTTAGAGAAAATGTAAAGAGAAATGTAAAGAGGTTTACAAAAGAACGATTACAGAAAATGGACCTTTAGCAGAATAAATCTTTTCACCAGAAATAGGAAATGAAAAAATTCCAATTTTGAACTTGTCTCTTTGAAGAAACTTCAGATCCTTCCAACTGTAAAATCTGTATAAGAGGACAAAAGCACAGCCTTTTCTACTCATTTGAACAGATATTCTTTTAAGTTGTGCATTTCGAAGGTCTTCATATCAAGAAACATGTTGCAATTAGCCAGGGCAATTACCACTCACTTACTTAGACCTAATATAGTGCTATGAGAACATTTTATAACAAATCTCCAGTGTAAATTAAAAATTAAGTTCAGTCCTAGTTAGTTATAAGAACTAATAAACTTCATATTCAGTGTTTTAGCAGGAAAAGAGCAAAAATAGATATGGAAATATCACTGTATAAGTATTAGATTTCTGAGTAAAAGCTAAAAGCTTACATTTTAAAAGTTATCATTGCAAAGGCATTTTGCTAATCACTTCATACAGTTTTACCATTGCAGAGAGATATTAAAATGTATATTTTTTCTGCAAATATTCATTTGTCATATGTAAAATATTAATGTCTTGGGAGCTGAATTTTGAGAATACTGAGTATTTATATCTTTTACTCCCAATAAATTCTGGTACCAGAAATAAAATAAACAAACTCTAAAAGAAACATAACATAGTCTCTTTCTGTCTAATAAATATATAATGGAATCCAAGCCTTATTCTTAAAATGGACCAGCCTTTATTAAGTTGGAACTTTTTGCTTAATTTTTCTGACTAGGTCTTGGCATTACTAATAGCAGTGCCAAGCTTTATAAATTGAATTTTTTATATAACATGACAGATTCCATAGGAATGCAAACTGTGGTCATAGACATGGGTCTATAATTCACATATTATTTTATTTTGTAAGATAAAAATCATAGACATATGATTCCACTTTCTAACGCAATGGACCCCAACTTCTGAGTGATACATATTCTCACAGAGTAATGGACCTTCTGACTGGCCTCCAGCACTTCCTTTATTACAACTTCTCACATAGAGAAGAGAAAAATATTTCTAGCTTGCTCCTGTTAAACTGACAGAAATTACCATTGCTCTATTATCTAAGTATTTATTTTGTGTCTTCTCAAAAGGATAAACCCCAGTGGCAAATAAACATTTAAAACACACAACATCCACATTTGAAGATGTCATTTGCAGCTGAAACCGCTAAATAAAAACTTTACTTGTAGATTATTTAAAATTTAGAACTTTTAAAGGTGGGGAAAGGGATAAATTAGGGGTTTGGGATTAACATATACACACTACTCTATATAAAATAGATAAACAAGGACTTACTGTATAGCACAGGGAACTATACTCAATATCTTGTAATAACCTATAAGGGAAAAGAATCTGAAAAAGATAGATATGTATGTTTGCTGTACACACCTGAAACTAACACAACATTGTAAATCCACTATATTTAAATAAATTTTTTTTAAAACTTTAGAACTTTTGCTGTTTGCATTTTGAAGCAGTTCACAGAAAAAATAGACATATATGACGCTAGTCTACTGAATTTGAGAACTCTAAATTTTAACTACATTGTCTAGTAAATGGCGACTGATCAAGTTTCCGTTGGAGAAACCGATGCACATTGTTTGAATGAGTAATGAGAGAAATGAAAGCAAGTTTTCTTTGTTTCTGGAGCTCGTAGCTCATGATTTCTAATCCCCCTTTTTTTCATTAGTAAGGAAAGAGATGTAAGTAAACAATGTAAGTTAGAAATTATTGCTTCATTCTAAAATTCACTTCTTTTAATATGTTAATGGCAAGGTACTATACAATAATGTAAAGACTTAGTGCTAATTTTGTGTGTATAATAAAAGAATTAGAAGGATGAACACAAGACGAATGTGAGTTGAATCGAAAACAATTGATGATGTATTGTTGAGATATTTAAACTCAATCAGGAGAGTGAACCAAGCCAACTTAGAGGCAGTGTGTGACTAATGTAATAAACTGATACAGATTCAAAAAAAGCTTTGTTTATTACCTTTTCTTGAATTTTTTCTAGATCCCAAACAATTATTAGACTATAGATCTTTAAAAAAATAAAACCTATAGAGTTATTCTACAAATGTTAATTGCATAAGCCTATATTTCAATACCTGCTTACATAATTCATATATGTACATGTGAACACTTATGTACAAGAAAAGATAATGATTGAATTTCATTGTTGTTGTTATCAATTCCTGGTAAAAGCAGTATAAACATTTGAGAAATTCAAAGTGAATGCACTTCAGTGAAAGGCAAGGACAATTTTTACCATGAAAAATATTCATATGCATTATATATCTCATATCAATGTCTTATTCCATAAAAATAGCTATGTTAGGCTTTGTATGTAAATATTTAGAACAACTACATTTGCATGACTCCATTTTTGTCCTAAGGATTGAATGCAAATTGCATTTGTTTAAAGATGTTTATTTAAATTCAATTGTAACAAACATATAATTTTGGGTCAAAAGTATCAAGCAATGAATTTCACATATTATACAGAAAACAATCCATGTTGCAAAATCGTAAACACCATATGAAGATAACAAGATAGGTTTTCTTGAAATTTTAAATTAGATTAAATAAGCTTGAGATATTGTACTAAATGCTAGCATATGGAATATAAGATTTCCAAATGTTAATTTAGTTAACTTTCTTATAGTAACTATACACACCTACTATTTTATGTCTATTTCTAGAAGTAACAAAGTAAACTATAAGATATATTTCAGTAGAACAGGGAGGCCATCTTGAGGTCATTCTAGAAATGTACATGTTATTCTTACACAGAGCGCACACACAATTTATGATTTAAAAAAATACAACCTTTGAGCAAAGTTAATATTTTCCGTATTAAATGTTATGTTTCTTAAAAAAAAAAAAAAACCAAAAAAGCAAAGTTTCTCAAGAGCATTTAGATTTACTTGAAATCATCCTCTCTCTCTCTCTCTCTCTCTCTCTTTCTCTGCCTCTTTGTTTCTGTCTGTCTGTCTGCCTCTCTCTCTCTCTCTCTCTCACACACACACACACACACACATGCACACACACACACGCACACACACACAAAGACTACAAAGAAGTTTTTTGCTGAATGATGGATAAAATTTAAAATAAGTATAAGACTGTACAAAACGCTTCAGCTAAACTGTCTTAAATATTTTTCTACAGTTGTAAAATAGAAACTTCCCACAAACATTGGTCCATGCCCTTCATTAATCCATTGTATATCTATTTTGCCTTTCTAGTTCTAGAAAAATAGAAGTAACATTTAATGTGAGGTTTTGGGTTGCCCCATGTTTGCCTTTTCCTATGCACTTTGAGTTAAAACTGGACTCGCTGGACCATTGGCGGAATGTTCTGGCCCCTCAGGGCCACTTGCGGGTTTAGAACTTTCATCTTCTTTATTTCCTTCAGGGGTCTTATCCAGGGCACCAGGTGGACTCACACAGTTAGCATCCTGCTTTGCTTTGTCCACTTCATTATCAAATTCAATTTTATCTTCTTGTTGGTTGTTTTTCTTCACCTGCCCATTCTGGGCAGGACAGGTGCTAGCAATGATGTCATACAGGAATTGATATTGCTCCTAATAAAGGGAAGAAGGGAGGAATTACATAAAAGAGGTTTATGTCATTATTTTTACATCAGATGAAAATTAGCAAGACTTAATCATTTACTTGGGGATGACCTGGGTATCAGAAAACAATTCTCATGTGTTTTCATAAAAAAGAACATTTTAAATGGTTCACCCTCCTTACAGTTCTAAAGGACTGACTGCAGGGCAATCTTCAGAATTTACCTTGTAGCCACACCAGACTAGTGTTTGGCCCCCTTGCAGGCCGTGTGGGGTGTCTCATTCCTAAGCTTTTGCAAAAAGGAAGCCATTTTTGGTACCCACCCTCTTGGTTCATGCCTACATATCATTTAGCATCAGATCAGGAGTCACCTGCTTCAGGAAGCCAATCTGATCCCCTTGGGTTAAATTCAGTGCCCTCATTCATATTCTTCTGATAATTTCTCTGTCATTTCACTTACTACATTGTTTAATAAATGTCTGCCTTTTCCTCATACTAAACAATGAGTCTCTTAATGGCAAAACACGTAGCAGGCACTCAATATACTTTTAACATCAATACATGCAAGCTCAAGGTCATACATAAGTAAAAGCTGCCTATATTTGAGTGAGTAGTTAAGTTTACTTTGCTACTAATTCCCAGACCATCATCTGTGGTCACTACCACTTACAGAGGACACAGCTTAGATTGATTATGACAATGTCACTCATTCTCCTCTCTGTATCCACACCTCTTTGCAAGGTGACTTTGCAGGCCCTTTGGACAAAGGTTGAGTCTATGACCCCATGCCCTACACCTGAGCTGGCCTTGTGACTTGTTCAGATAATAAAATGCAGAGGAAGGCATGGGTTCCAGTCCCAAGCCTGGGATCCAAGGGGTCTTACTCTGCCCCTATGAACCCTGCTGCCTTTATGGGAATGTGTCGGGCTAGGCTTCTGGATGAGGAGAGACAGGGGATCCACTCATCCCTATTGCCACAGCTAAATGCCAGCCAACTGCCAGTCTAGTGGCAGTCAAGGTCCTTTTGGACAAAGCCAAATTGCAGTGGACACATCAGTGACAGCACACATATCCGTGAGCCTGGTCCAGGTTGGCTAAGCCTAATGTGATCAGCAGAAATCTTCAGCTGGTCAAACATATTATTGAATTAAAATAAACGTTATTTTTTTTCAGATTCTAAATTTTGGGGTGGTTTGCTACACAGCAACACAAATGGATACAGGATTAAAGGTGGGGGAACTGAGGGAATCTATGAGCTTTTCAAAACATGTTCTGCAAGAACCACCACCACAAAGTGTTGGCAAACTCCAATTAGGTCTCTTATTCAGACTAATAATAATTCAATATGAATTACCATGTAAAATGGAATTTAAAAGAGAAGACTAGAAAAGTAAATAGAAAAGAAGTAATGGAAAGGAGAGGATCAGAAGAGGGGGAGGAGAGAGAAGAAATCGTCAAAATAAAAATGCAAAACATGTTAAAAGCAATGATGAGCTATACTTACAAATGTGGGAACCATTCCCGGCCTAGCTTTGCGTAGAGATTTTACTGCTTGAAAAACATCTATCACTTCTTCTGTTTCTGCACTTTCCAAGAGATTTAACAAAGCACAAAATATTCCTGTTTGCTGAGATCCATCTCTAAAAAAGAAAGAATAGATTAAAAGAAAATTCTATATTATATGGAGAAAGTGACATTGGAATAAAAATTGAAAGAGAGAGACAAGAATACATTCTTCCACTTCATGTTCACTGTAATTGTTCTATTCCAATCTCTTAAGAGCAAAGCATTTCTGCTAAGTGCATGTTTTATGCAAACTTTTTCAATTTGGGAATATAATAGTCATTTAGTTTAAAAAATATTTGTCATAAGCTTGAAAAATATACTTTCTTTTATTAGTACTTTACCAATTATAATGAACTTTAATTTACATCTGAAGTTGTTAAGACAAATATCATAATATCCGCCAGACAGATGAGGATACTGAGATTTAGGGAAGATAAAGTCATGGCTAGAAACTGATGAAACCAGAAATACTGGACCTGATATTTTGTAAATTACTAAACCACATGCTTTTTCTCCTCTCTTCTGCCTCTCCAGTGCTTTTTACAAATGTTAACACTTCTGCACTGATAGAAAAATGATACCTAGTGAAGTTATTTATTAAAAAGAGGGCAACCAAATTACTTACCAAACTGTGAGAGGTATGTTAGATTATAATAAAAATTCATTTTAAAGAATATGTTAATAGCAGAATTTTATTTATTGTACATAACAAGGAACATATAGTAGGTATTCAGCCATTCCCTAAGAAACACATACAGTTTTAAAGCCTAAACTTCCCTTCTTATTTTTCTTTCCATGTAAGTTTTACCTTTGAAAACTCAAATAAATGCCAAAAAGTAATATCTGTCTAAGGTCCTGATGATAGCATATACAATTCTAATAATAATAATGAAGGTTTCTCAAAAATTCTAAAAGCCCTTTGCTAGATTTACATTTCTCATTTTACTTTACTATTTTTCATTTCTAATTTACTTTACCATTTTTTATGCAAACATTTTATATCACACACCCTTCTTTCAATATCTCTTATTTAAGGTGGATATCTATCACAGATGAAAGTAAGGGTCTGCATAACAGAAGTTAATCAAATCAAGTATTATTATGGATATTATTAAAATCTTTGCCTTTGGGGTGCATTTAGAGTCAGGTGATGGGTTTCAAATCGAAGCTGCTAAACATTGAGATTTCAGTTTAATAAATAGCTTAAGATATGTTTATTGGAGGCAAAGCATTCAGTCCTCTGGATTTTACTGACACCTAATAGCACGGCTCAATGCACTTAGGCAGAAATAAAATGCAACATCCATCCATCCGTCTGTCCTTGCATCCTTCCATTCATTCATTCATTCAGGACATGTGACATTTCAGGTTCACATCCTAACAACATTGCACTGAAATATCATTATTTCTACTGTATTTCTATAATAGTTATGCTGTGGGAGAGAGTGCCCGACTCCCTAAGAGGCTTCCACTACAGTCATGCATTTTCATCTGTTAGGAGAAATAGAATTTAACAGAAGGTGCAAACCAAGAGGTCAAGAAGGATGCTGATTTTTAGAGCGCATCCCACCCACCTGCAGTGAATGAGGAGAGGCACATTCCTGTGAAACTTATTCCCTTCAGTGGAATTCTTCTTGGGAAGTTTCTGTTTGAGATTCTGAATCATTAAGATTAATTCTTTCGGCTCCACGGGCAGCTCTTCCCCATTCCAGTTATTGAATTGGTACTGGTACACAGTTTGTGGATCTTTCCTCTAAAACCAGAAGGGAAGGGAACATAAACTCGAGTGAAGCTCAGCGCATCTGATAAGTTGATAGTCATGTTTTCCTCACAGTTACTTTCATTTAAATCATTTAAAATTTTTATTCTGAGAACATTATAGAGAGAGTTGCTTTGTGTTCATAGAATGGTTTATATTAGTTTTTCAACCAGATCAATTACCCCAAAGATACGTACTCCTGAAATTGTTTGTATACCTTGGAATGTCTCAGTTCAAATGCACGGATGGTATAGGCTGAAGATTTATTGGTGTCCTTCATATGAACTTCTATGTCTCCATATGTTTGCTTTCCTTCCTCCCAGTACTGAGAACAGACTTCCTAGAGAAGAAAGAACATGATTCAACATCATCTGCCCAAGGGTTCTGTTTGTTTTTAAATGCACTCAGAGTACCTCTCTCTGTCTTTGGTCTATCTCTGTCCTCTTTCTCTTTTCTTCCCTCTGTTCTATTAAATTTGAAATTACAACTTGTGCTCTAAAATTGAATCTTAATCATAAACATCTAAAATCTATTTGAAGTATGTTAGACATCCATTCAACAAATACATGGTGTTGCCTTGTGCAAATCAAGGGAACCTAGGGATAGCCGAGGTGGCCAGGACACCACAGGAACGGCTCTGCCATCCCTGGTGTAGATCTCAGATTTATTTTACCCTTCCTTCCATGCCCTCACCATCACCTTTTCAAAATGGATGGATTGACCTGATGTTGTTCATGACCCCTGCAATAACTTAAGTCTCTCTGTTCCTCCAGGGGTCCTTGGGGAAGGAGGTTACACCTCTTGGAGCTTTGTCTCTGTCTTGTCTATATCAGTTGATTGAATATCCAAGGAAAGGGTCAGATTGAAAAATAGGTGGATCACAAAGGTATTTCCTCCTTCCCCAAATGGTTTTCCACCAACTACAGTCCCACAGTTGCTGACCATGATAGGCATTCCT
>NW_006771793.1:504374-521663 GCF_000442215.2 Lipotes vexillifer
TCCTGTCCACACTCCCGTTCCATTTCCTGACTTTCCCAATTTAGATGAAGGAAAAGATTGCTAGAATTCCACGTTGAAAATCTGAACATAGATTTCTTTTTTAAAAAAGAAAAAACAGAAAGATTAAAAAAAAACTATTTTCTATGTACAAGGGTACATAGGGAAAAGAGAGAGAGAAAAAGAAGGCATATAGTATAATGCGTACTTATGAGAATATTTATTAAATAAGCTTTAACATATGTCAGATAATGTGTTAGGTGCTAAAACCAAGATGTACTGCCAGGTAAATTTTGATAACTTGAGGTATTCAGAAAGGCTCAAATACATGTAACAGGCATTAGGCAGAAGGTCAAATTAGACCTCAGGTTCACCTCCAACTATAGAATTTTATGACAATAAATATTACATGGATATAAAGAAGACAGGATTTAGATAAATTTTCCAGAGTTTTATTGATCTAGAAGAACGGGATCAAAATAGGAAGAGAAGGCACATTTAGATACATGGAATGTCAGAAAATCAAGTCAATGATGAGAACACAAATGATGTGTTAAGATTCAGTCAGTAAATCTACATGTCCAGGGTGGAAAGTATGGAAAATATAAACATATGAGGAAAATGGAAAGATACATAGGGCTCGATTATTGAGGGTCATAAATATCAGACTGAGGAGTTTGGATTTTATCCTGATAAAAAAAAAAAAAAGGAAAATGTGACTGTTGTTTTTAGCAGAGGGTGGCACTGGGATTGCTGTGCCTTATATGATCTGTGAGCAGTAGGCAGGGCTGGTGAGGGGCAAAGAGGAGAGAGGGTCAGAACCCAAATGCAAAACTTTGGAGGCCAGCGCTTGGATGGAAAACGGGAAGAATGAACAAATGGAATTGTGAGACAGAGGGATCAAAAGGACTCAGGTATAGCGATCAAGTAAGTAATCCAAGAATGAAGAATCAGATTTTAGGACAGAAAGACTTAAAAGCTTCTTAAAAGTACAAACCTGGTCTCCATTCTTTAGCTCTGTCAGCATAACAATCACCTTGACTTTTCTTTGGAATATCATTTGCCAAAAGTCACCAATGGTCTCTTTCAGTGGTCCCTGAGCTGCAATCATCACTTCAGGTTTCCAATAACTCTAAAAAAAATAAAGGTGAGACTTAGTTACTAGTGCTGGAGAGTGAAAAGTGCATGTTTAAAATAACCATTTGAAAGTACAGTCACTTAATTTGATATCAATGCTGTTACCTAATATTAAGATGCTTAGGTCCAATCCTGTGATAAACCATAGTGGAAAAGCATATAAAAAAAGATTATATATATATATATCTGAATTACTTTGCTGTACAGCAGAAATTAACATGACATGGTAAAACCACTATACTTTAATTTTTAAAAAGTGAAGAAAAAAAGATTCTTAGGTCCAAAAAACAATGTGATATGTATATATAAGATATTTACTTAGTTAATGATAATACCTGACTAATAGTGTGAAATCAAGTTAAGAAGATATTATTTTAGGAAACTAACAATTTTTCCTTCCAAAAATACCATTTTTTCCACTGGAAAGCTTAATGTGATGGTAAAAAGAAAAAAAAGCATAAGCATTTCAAGTTATCTTCATCATATCTCTAATTTATGTTTATATATTCTTCTGCTATCTTATAATTAATATTCTATGAATACATATCAATATTTTAAGAAAACTGGGAAAAGAAATAAATTCAACTTAGTGTACATGCAAAAAGTATTTACTGAATTACTAAAAGTTCCTTGTTTGAATTCTCAGTGTATCAAAAAAAAGGTATGTGACACAGACTCATTTAAATATTCAGAAAATCAGAATGAAAAGCCTTTAACTATACAAATATGCAAATTTAGGTTTGCTTACAATTTGGGTATATGAGTAAGTATAAACATTTTCAAATACTTGCTTTTGCTGAAATGTCATTATTTTTCAAATTATATTATAGTCATGTTTGTCATAAACTGTAACTAATAGCATTGTTTTGTTCTGTATCGACTCATTAGGTTTTAACATCTGAGTGTTGCAATAAGTTAAGATATAGCATTAAAAGTGGAAACTCTTATGTCAATCAATACATAGTTATGGTCAACTCATCATTCTTTTATAGAATCACTTAATGCATGGCCATAATAACATACATATATTTTTTAGAGTCGGACCTTGGGTTTTGGAAGCATAAGGACCTACCATTACAAAGGAGGCATTGATGTATTTGCTCATCTCTTCTGAGTCACTGTCATCGTCAGAGGATTCATCTGAGTCGTGCTCACTCTCCTTGCTCACCTCCAGTTCATGTTTAAGTGTCACTCTGTTAAAGTCATCTACGCAAAACAAAGTAGCAGTCAGTCTTCCTTTAAAGGCCCCTAATCTCTGCTTGATCATCATGTGGAAATTAGAAAGTCACTTAGAAGTGACAGATTACATGATGTACATGTATTGATCTACAAGGAATGAGATCCTGCTCCATTTTCATTGATTAACAAATTATTTTTTAAAAGTCTAATAGAAAGAAGATCCCAAGAAAGTTCCAGGAAAAAATATAGACCATAACTCTATGTCATAATGTTGCATACGATTATGCAATCTTTGATATATATACTTTAGTTTTCCATGGAATATCATCATGCTGATGGATAAAAGTTTTAAAAATACATATATGTTAATAAAATACATAGCTTAAGTAAAAATCTGATTTCTCAATTATATCATATTAACATTCAATTACTTAATTCAATGGGTATCTCAGATAATTTTTTCAACAAGAAAAGTATTTAGTCCATAATTTCTCACTGTTTCTCAATTTCTTCCATTTATAATAACCTAATCAAATGATCTGATTAGCTACATCACCATCAATTCCATATTTTAAACTATATTCATAAGGACCTCTTCAGTAATTAACTAGGTCAGCCATGCATTGATCCGATTTATTTGGTTGTCCAGCTTATTACCTTGGGTTATATTTTCTCCGTGCTAGTTTTAGTGTAGGCAACTGAATAAAATTATAGTTGTACCAGGTGTGGTCCTATCAATATACTTAAGTAGCAAAATTCAAGTCTTGAAAATGATGCTTATTTTGATCTCTTAAATTTGATGATTTATAGTATATTTCCCATCTACTTCTAACCTCCTTGGTGTAAGGAAGGAATAAACAGAAAACATAAAGGGAACAAAAGGATGTAATTTTGCTATTTGGCAATTACCCTGGAGTAAATAACTGCAATAAACTGAAGATGAGAGGAAACTGGTAAAGAGGACTTGGCTTTTTTTCCCCAGCTTCAGAGGTTACGTCTTTCTGAAAACCCATTTCTGAACTAATTGGTACAAAGAAAACATGGAATATTGTCTGTCCTCCAAAGTCCATTGTAAATGTTTGGGGTTCAATGTATTTGCTACAACTAAAATTCACATAGCCTATAACTATTCTCTACTGTCAAGCAAATGTTGAAAACTTGCTTCCAAATGGTTTGTGTGTGTGTCTCACATTAAACAAATTCAAAAGAGAGCTTCACTTTATCTGATACAAAAAATAAAATAAGCTGCATACATGGAATGACGTTAGAATTCCTGTTTTTACTCTTATTTTCTTCTTGATTCCCAGTGTGCTGTGTCCTCCAGCTCCTATATGAAGGAAGTCTCTGAGGGAAAAAAAAAAAAAAAAAAAAAAACAGAAAGGAAACTCCTTTAAAAATTTATGTATTGGCTTAGTTTGTTATTGTAGCGTAAGATGCTCCCTAAGAAAAGAATTTCAGCAGGTTTTGTGAAATTTGCATACATTCCCTAAGGGCACAATTTTTAAGTTTGCCTCTGAATTTTTCTTTATAATTGCTCAGGTATAAGTACTTTGACATGGCGAATTTGAACATATACGATTATATAACAGAATATGTTTCCCGGTTAAGAGGTGCTGGATAGCAAAACAGTATGGTTTATTCTTGTATAAGTTGAAAGCACCACATAGATGTTGATTAGTCTCCATATTGCAAAAGCAATGGTAAATTATTTTAAATGATCCAAAGTAAATTCACCAGATGAAACATTTGCCGAAGACTAGGCTCACGCTTCAAATAATCAATACCTCATTTCTTTAAGCCCTTCAGACTCTTTCCCTCTCCTCGGGATAGCTAATCAATCAGTCGGCAAGACCTATCGTTCCTCTGGGTGGAGCTCTCAAATCCTTCCGCTTTTCACTCTTCCTACTTAGTCCAATCTGCTTTCACTTCTTACTTGAAAGCATCAGCAGTGTTTTCACTGGCCTCTTTATCTTCAATCTCACTTGCTCTAATCCTTCTAAAACACAAAACAGAGAAGGTGCCCCCCTCAGGTTTTTGGCAGCTTCCCATCTTTGTTAGGAAGGATTCAGCATCTGTACAGCCCAGAAAGCCTGTCGGAAGATGCCCTTGACTGTCTCTGCAGCCTCACCTCCTTCTGGGACCCCCTGCACTGCAGCCAAACCTACTTCCCCCAGTCTTGGAAGGGGCTAAGCTGTCCTTTAACTCTTAGCAGATTCTCAGGTGTGTTTTCTACCTGGACTATCCTTGTCCCTTTTTCTCAATCTGCTAACCTCTACTTGCCCTTTAGATATCTGTTTACAGGTCAATCTCTACTGGAAGTTCTCCCTGCCTGCAGCCTTTTCTTCCCAATAAATAACTTAAATAAATATTTGTCAAGTGGATGAATAACCTAAACTGAGAGAGCTCATCATACAAAGTTCAGGAAGATTATACACACACATTATACACATATATGTTTGTGTATATATAGGTATGTGTGAATATGTATTATATATAAGTGTTTCAAAAACTATGGTGCCTTCTTTTAAACTAAATATGGAACCTTGTTTCAAATCGCACTCCAGCCTCTTCATTTCTTAGCCTTTTCACCTCCTATAATATTCCTCCTCTCTTCAGCCATCCACATTCCCCACTCCACTTTTGTAGGTAGGTTTCATTCCAAAGTTTGCATCACTTTAAAAATTATGACTTCAACCATCCTTCCTATGGAAAATTACCTCTATTCTTCCCAATCATTTATTTTAGTACCTCCAATCCAGCAATCTGCAATCCTATCAAAACCTTTATCATATTGTTTTTACTCCTTTCTTTTTTTCCCCTCATGTCTTTCTGTGGCCAATATGCTCTTTATCATCCACACTGTATCATTCATTTGCAAACACCCTTAGTGCCTTTGCCTCCCAACTTTCAATTATTCACTTTAAAAAATTCTAGATGGGTTTAACCCAACTATACACAGCTCTAACCCCAATGTTACTGTAGGAAACAAAAACAAACAAAACAAAAAACTGACTGGCTCTCTTTAATTTCATGACCATAAATTTCAAATGATCCAATAATTCTGGCACCCCTACCACCTTTGCCTGGGAGATTGCTTTCCTACTTTGATAGAACTATTTCATATGCTTCTCTCTTTCTCAAGCATAAGCCCTTCTTTGCCCTACTCACTTGTGTCCCCCTAAACTCCCAACCAATGATCTTACTTTGTATTCTCTGGAGAAAAATAAGGCAATTAGACAAGAACTGCCTCAACTTCCCGTCACTAATCTACCAGCCAACCTCTATCTCTACCCTCATTTTCTGTCTCCCTTTCTGCTTAGATGGAATAATTTCACTGTTTCTATGAGAGCTGTGGTCACTACCTGTCTGGATCACACCCACTCCCCATGTCCACATACAAATTACTTTGATTCTTGTGCCTAGAATTGTACTCAGTACAGAGCACAGACTCAATCATATTTGTTCAGCCAAAGAATTTACCCTTTTTTTAAGTGATTTTACATATGAAGGTTTAAATTAAATGTATAAGTGTTTTAAACAGTGTCTGTCTATATGCAGTATAGTGGGGTTAGTGTATCAAAGGCGGTCAATTTATCAGCTATAAGGGCAAGAATAAGAAAACACCCCTCTATCGAAGACCATGCTGGTAGCCTACTAGCTTTTCCATCACGGTGATTATCTCAAGCCCCACTCCCACCCCAGCCCCACTCTGATCCAAAACATTAAACGATTCTGCATCTGATTAAAAGCACGTTCCTGGTCTTGCTGTGAAACTCTCTGAATTGACCAGTTTGGTAGTTTACAGAAAGATTCAATAAACTGAAAATCAAAGGTGAAAGAGAAAAGTTACAAAACATTTTTTGATAACTGAGCAATTTGGAGATAGCTATGCCAACTCTCTGAAATCACAGTGAGCTACATCCTAGGTTAGTTTTCAGAGTAACTGCCTGATAAATAGGTTAGGACACACATATTTATCCTTTAGTTTCTGTCTACCAGCTCCAGCCAGTTCATGTTCCTAAGTAGTCATAAACTCCTCTCTCCTCTAACTATTTCCTTTACAAACCAAAACCAGATGTAGTTTTTAAAGGTGAGATGCTACATTGCCTTTGGCGGGCCAATTTTGTGGCCATATACTATTATTATGACACTTTATTTTATACCAGCTTAATGAAGAATGGTTAAAATGTTGGCTGTAGAATCAGATTTCTTGGTTTATACAAGTTTCCTACGGAGTAGCTGTGTGCTTTCAGGCATTTCTCTTAAACTCTGCGTGTCTTTGTTCTCTCATCTGTGCTCCATTTCATGGCAAAGCCCAATTACAAGAACTATGTCAAGTACATAGGACAGCACTGGAAAAGAGACAGAGGTTAAAGTTATCTGTAATGGTGCTCTTGTTATCACTATTGTTACCTGGAATTCAGCCTCCAGTGGGGAAGGCTCACTGGGTGGATCTCTTTTCTTCATGTTAGACAGATATGGATGTAACTCAGACAAGCTCACTTCTGTTTCCCCAAACTGATTGTATTCCACCAAGGCCTGATGGATCAAGATGTACTGTGCCTACAATTTCAACGAAGAATATAGATAATTAATTGATAAATTAAATTCCTATAAATCACATTTAAATAAATTCTACATTCCCATAATTTTTCTCATATGGAGACAATGTATGGAGAAGAAAACTGATATCTGTAACATTTAAATAATCTGGAAGTTAGCTCTCATGATTCTATGGGATATAAGCAAATTCCATCTCAGATTTCTTTTCCAGAAAAAAAAAAATAGCTTGGTAAATAGATGAGGCATCTACAAGGTAGGGCATAACTTATATCTCATTCCTAACAGTTAAAAACATTATCTGTTACTTCCTTCTGTGACTAGTATTGAGTCAGTAAGTTAAATTACTAATATATAAAACTATAATAAGTTTTACACTATGTCTGAGAAAGAAAAAAGCAGGTTGATATTCCATAGAACACATTTTTAAAAAGAGTTTCCCAGAACCTTTTAATAGAGAAAATTATTCTATAAAGCACAATAGGCCAAACCCATATTTAACAACCGCTAACCTTTTATCATATTTGAATCCACCATTTTTAAATAAATGACATATTTCTGATAAAATTCAAGTCTCTTTAACACCACCTCTAGTCCCCTGAGTTTGGCTGTAGCATCCTTCCACTCTATTGTGTTTTTCCACAGGAAATAATTTCTTTTTTTTTTTCTCGTGTACGATCTGTTTTTATACTTCTACACTAATATCTATGTATTTATAACATTGTACATTTTTGTGTCCTTTCTTAACAATGACATAAATTGAATTGTATACGTTTCATCTGGTGACTATATTCAGTCACTGTTTTCATCTGAGCATCTGCTTACACAGAGAGCTACAGACCTAGATTATTCCTGTCAATCGTAGCAGAGCATGTGTTTACAAAGGGTCCATATGTCCACATTCTGTTTGCTCGTTCCCATATTGATATATATTTAAGGTTTTCCATGTTTTTGTTATTCTAACAATGCTGAACACAATGAACATTCTTGAACATGTTTCTAGTTGCACACATTTGCAAATTCTTCTCTCGATTATATACATACGTGTAGAATTGCTGGGTCAAATGCAGACAATTTTGATAATAACAATTGCTTACAATTACTGACTACATGCACCTTCCAGGGGCTTGTCTAAGTGCTTACTTGGGTTACCCTTTGTGTCTTAACTCTGTAAGGTAAATACTATCATTATCTCCATTTTACATATGACTTAACTGAGGCACAGGGACATTAAACACTGGTTAAATGGTGCACAGTATTAAGAATAACAAGCACGATTTGAAACTACTACATCTAGTTCCCCAAACCAGGCTTTTAACCACTGTACCATCCTATACTTTTCTCCCCAGTTTTAATTTTATGAGATGCTGCCAAACTGGGTTGTGGCATTTTAAAATTTTTCCCAATCTGATATGTGTAGGTGCTATTTCATTATTTTTTTAAATACATTTTATAGTCATCCTCCTTCCACAGTACTCTCAGCCACTAATGCAAAATTCTTCTAACTGCAATTGATGCTTTATTTTTCAGGAAATTAAAAGAAAACAATTTTCACCCACTGTTCGAGGTTGAGAAGAATTTGGATTTCCTTTAAGATCACTACTCCCACCACAAAAAGATTTAAGCCAAAAGGCGTAAGTGAGGATAGTGACTGTGGCCTGGAACATACCTCCACCTGAACCATCAGGCACCGCTGTCGCCTTAGCTTGACGACATAGCCATAGACATCCACCTTGCTCTCTGCCTCCAGGCCTTCTAACATGGCATCAATTCCAATATAGGTGCCTGTGCGTCCAACACCAGCACTGACAAAACAAATGAAAAGGTTGAAGGTATGATCGATCATGGCAGGAAAATGAATGGAAAAGCCAGCAAGGGTGAAGCAGAGAAAACAGTGTCAGTTTCTCCTCATAGATTGTTTCTCAAAGTAGCAATTGCAAAGGGGAGGGTGGCCCTAACACCCCAAGGAGTGAAAATTTGAACAGCCCTTGTGCTTTTGGTGGAGGTCTTTATTTACCTGCAGTGCACCACGACAGGGCCACTGAAGAAGTTGCTGAAAGCGTTCACTCTCCTGCGCAGCTTGAGGAGCAGGTGAGGGTCTTCGGGGACCCCATGGTCTGGCCAGCTGGTGAACTGAATGTGGGTCACTGCTCTCCCAGCTGCTTTTTCTTTTCTCTAGCCAGGGGATAATATTTTTTTTTCAGATGATTTTTTTTCTCAGAGCAAACTATGGGACATAAGTAAGTGGAAGGGAGGAAAAGTACAAAAAACTCCTCGTGCAAGTTCTTTTTCATTCATGATTACATTTTCCTTTCCAATGAATAACTAGGAATTGAGACATCACACAGGACTGGCATGCACCAACCAGTAAGCAATTACTTACCCCGAAGGTAAGTAACATATGATTAAGTGTAGCTGAAACCACTAGGAACTTTCATGCTGTGAAGCCAAAAACAAACAAACAAACAAAATAAAAACAATAAAACAGAAAAAACAAGGGGATTGGTGGGTGGGTGTGAAAAGATACAAAGTAAAAGCCATTCTCACAGCTGTTTGAAATACTTCTGCTTGGTAGGAAGACAAACAGGACTATTGTCATATGAAGAAACCTGATTAATTATTTGATTAATGCTATATTTCTCATATTAGAAGCATCAGCTTGACTGTAGAGAGAGAACTGAGGAAAGTCAGCTCCAGATTACAGCTCATGTTTCCCTCAGTTTCAAGGTAAGCACTAGAAGATACATAATTCATAATTCTCTGACCAAGTATGAAGAAGAACTACCTACATTTAGATAATAGAAGAAACAAACAAACAAACTTGGTAGGTTTTAATTTTCAGATAGGAAATAACTGAGTTAATGAAGAATAGTAATGTCAGACTAATCAACCTAACCAGAATGGTATTGGTCTCTACATTCTTGGCTTTAGTGCATCATGTCTTTGGCCATGAACCACTGGTGGGATTGTTCCACAGCCTTCCAAGGGCATAGTTGTTAGTGATGCCACAGGGCCTTAGAAGGCCTTGGGAGAAATAGGCAACTGATATTTTTTTCTTTCACAAATGTATCTGGATCATATGGAAATACAATTTAGATTACTGAGAAAACCTCCCATAAATGGAATTCAGAGAAAATTTCAACCTTATCTATAAAGACTTCCATTTTTTGACATCTTTATTAAGATATTTTCACATTTCTTTAAAGTGTAAATGTTTTCATTATATTCACAGAGTTGTAAATCATCACCACTGTCTAATCATAGGGCATTTTCATGACCCCCCCAAAAGAAACCCATACAGATTAGCAGTCACCTCTATTCCTGCTCCACCCACCTCAGTCCCAAGCAATCACTAACCAACTTTCTGTTTCTATAAATTTGACTATTGTAGACTTTTCATATGAGCAGAATCATATAATATGTGAGAAGACCACCATTTTAACTATTATTTAAGGCCACACTGACAATTTTCTTTTTAGTACTAAACATTTTATCTCACCTACATAGTTAGAACTTTAGACTTCTTACAGTAGTCTCTGTGCCATTTGTATATATTTTCCATAATGGTAATAAACCCATTGAGACGAGGGACCATTTTATCATTAATTCAATAATGCAGTCATTCATTTAACACAATTGATGAGCTCTTTATACTTCAAGGGTCACAGCATTATAAACACTTTTGATGTGATGTGGACAAACACTATTTTCACTAGTGACTTAACTTGACCCTGTTGGCTTGTATTATTGTTCTAACCCAACTCTTCCTCCTGCAGTTCATTAAAAAATAATTTTCCAGATATACTTCAATGTCTCACATTTAATATTCCATAATTATATTTTTAGACAAACAGTATGAAAATTAAAATTATGTCATAAAGCAAACTCACATTTGCAATGGTCAACTTCTGAATGATGTAATCCGGGCATCTTTTGTGCTCGTTGATCTCTACAATCACATCTCCAAAAACCCGGCTGCCCTCTTCCATCAATGGCCAGTATAATGCACACTTGTTCTATATTTTAAAAAATCATTAATGATTCCAGTTTTTCATGTAAATGGATTTGTTTATTAAGCATTCTTTGTAAAACAAAAGAAACAAAAATGTATTCTTTGAAAGTCTCAAGACATTTTTATAGTCTCCTGTAAACTGTGATGCTTGGAAAGTATTCCATTTCCCATTAAGTGCCCTGAAGTATTTCCATCATATGACCCAGCAGAAGAAGGAAGATCTTCCCAGGCTTAGCTGCATATTAAATGGGGACGTGCTTGGTGGTCAGCAGAAATGATGTGGTTGCGGGTGCGTGTGCTTAATTTCAGGCTGGGGGATGGGGAGGCTTTCACGCTTCCTAAAGTCACGTTACATGAATTTTCATCTATCTGCCCAAGGTCTGTGTGTTTCAAGTATTAACAAGTACTTGTGAAATCATCCCACAGAAGTGTACTGAACTTAAAATAATACTGCAACAAACTAGGAATCACATAGGAGTCCAGCAATGAAGGAGAAACATTTAAATGTTATACTTATATACAAATATTTATATACATGCATATTTAATTTTTCTACAAGTATGAAATTTTAAATCAAGTGTTATACTGATTCAGACAGAGAATGATCTGTTTTGTCATCAAGCACATACATATGTGACTTTTCAAAATGCAATTCAACACTATCTTTTCCTAACATCCAGCCTCCACCCTGTGAGTCCTGGACCTTCACCCTATGAACCTTCTGGGTCCTTACCTTGTTCCCTTCTTCACATCGAGTGACCATGACAATAACCGTGGCTTTCTGTTCCCAGATCATCCTCCAGAAATCATCAACAGTTTCATCCCTGGGACCTAGGGGGTAAACAAATAAAAACTGGTAAGAAATATCTCCTTAAAAGTGCAATAAAACAATTTTTCAAAAAGAATGTTGGACTCTCAGAGAAATTACCTTGTGCAGCAATGTATTTCCTGGGTTCTTTGAAACCCTGTTCAAAACACACACAGAGGTATATCATTTACTGAGCGCTCAGTTATATATTTACATGCAAAAGTGTGAGATAGGGAAGTTGCCTTAGATCTGCCATTTCTTGGTTGTGTATTTCCCTGGGCAGTTTCAAATTAAAAGGGGGTTTTTATTAACTCAATGGCAGTTAACTGTGTCAAATATGTTAGTCAACATTTACAAACAATATTCATGACCTTCATGGGTCTTTGCTATATACCCTAAACAATTTTTAAAACTAGATAGACTTTATCTTCATGTGGGAAGGTGCAGCAATTTATAAGCATAATACAGGCACTCCTATATTTTAGATCTTGCCAACCTTTATAGCACCATCTGCCAGAATTCAAACCTCCTTACCAGCCATAGAGATACTTTGGGGATTTTTATTCAATTTCTTTCAATAAATCATCCTGAGGTTAGCCCCATACTTCTACCTCTTAACGAGTGCTGGGATATACCGCTGATTCCCTAGAATCCTTTTCTGCCACTCTGGATAAGAGATACAATAACTTTCATTTTATTACCTACAATGTCTGCTTTCTCCACTCTGGTTACCAAGGCAAAGAAGGAATAGAGACAGGTGAGACACTGTGCTAGTTTCCTTCAAATTATCTCCTACTCCTCAGACTTACCTCAGTGATCAGAAAAGCCCTTCAGAGAGATAACCTTTGCCCTTAGATGAAATTCAGTCACGTGAGCCACAATAATCCGTGATTAATTTTAGTAACTTCTTGAAACTTCTATCTCATGATATAGTATTATTCATACATTCATTTATTCAACAAGTATTCATTGAGTGGCTACAGTCTGTCAAGTACCTATCTAAAATCTGTAGACATATTTTTTCCATGAGCTCCCAGGTCTGCTGGGGAAAAGTAAGTGTAACTCGATACTATAATTACCATATTTATTTGAACAGAAAATATAAGGTTTTTTTCCCTAGAGACTGTCTAAATCCTTATAAAATCTGCTCTCAATGACTTTACTTTGAAGAGCAAGTTATTGTTTGGAAAAGACACTATACACAAATAAAGTTGTTCAACGCTAATTGTGAAGGCCTGCACTGGTCACCTACAGAATCAGTTAAAATAGAGGCCAAAATTATGACACAGTCTTAGTAATTATTTTTGGACTATGACCTCACATTTGAAAGTGTTAGTTGCCACTGTAAACAAGCCTTTTGAATATCATAAGAACAAGAAATTGCATTGTGGATACCAAGAGCACATGTCAGGGCAAGAGGTACGTGTTGCTTGGGATTGAATTTACAGGGACAACATGAAACAAAAATATAAAAACTCTTTTTTTGTTGTTTTTTTGTTTATTTGTTTTTATTTCTACTGCCTTGGGAGACTGACCTAAGAAAACATTGGCATGATTTATGTCAGAGAATGTTTTGCCTTAAAGGAGTGTTTAAAGGAGTGTTTGATGTCATGTCTTATGTTTAAGTCTTTAAGCCAATTTGAGTTTATTTTTGTGTATGGTGAGAGGGTGTGTTCTTTTTTTTTTTTTTTTAATACAGCAGGTTCTTATTGGTTATCTATTTTATACATACTAGTGTATATATGTCAATCCAAATCTCCCTACAAAAACTCTTATGCATCAAAGTTGATGGGAAGTAGGACATTGTACAGGTTAGAGGGCTGTCTCCAGACAGAATGCTTGAGAAAAAACATCCTAGCTTTGCTTTTACTAGCAAAATTGGGAACACCTCAGAGTTGTTGTGAGAGTTCATTGAATCAATATATGTAAAGCACTTAAATTCATGACTGATAAATAGCAAATGTATAATAAATTGTATTATTATTATTATACAGTCATCATAATCATTAACGTCAAGAATTTTGCTCTGGAAAATCATCAGCTATCTCACAAAAGGACACAGAAGTTGCAGATGCTTGTTTCATGAACGATTCAAGTAAGTTTTTTTTCATTATTCTATAATTTTACATAAATTGTGTGTAGTGAACTGAATAATGTTCCCCAAAAATCTCATGTCCACTCAGAATGTCACATTATTTGGAAATAGGGTCTTTGTGGAAGATGGGGTCATACTGGGTGAAGATGGGCTCTAAATCCAGCGACTGGTGTCTTTTATAAGAGAAAGGACACACAGTGACACAGACACACAGGGAAGAGGGCCATGTGTTGACAGAGGCACAGAACAGGATGATACAGCTACCAGCCAAGAAACACCAAGGATGGCCAGGAACCACTATAAGCTGGAAGAGGCAAGGAAGGATTTTTCCCCAGACCCTTCAGAGGAAGTATGTCTCTGCTCACACCTTAATTTCAGACCTCCAGCCTCCAGAACTGTGAGATAACACATCTTTGTTGTTTTAAGTCACTCAGTTTGTGATGTTTTTTTATGTCTACTCTGGGGAATTAATACACTGTCTAAATAAATAAATGAATAGATAGATAGAATTTGAACATTTTACTTTCTTCATTGACAGTTTGTGAAAGCTTACATAATCATGTAGATCAAAACAAACAAACCAAACCTCAATTTCAATTGTTTTTTCTTTGAATGAGAAAAATTTGAAATTACCTTATAAACCAGCATGGATGATAGTATGAGACAGTTTGTCAACTGTTTGATTGTCAAAAACAATTTTCGATAGTCACTGTTTTGGCAGTCTGTGTGGAAATAAACACTCATACTTTGCTGGTAGAACGTATCTGGGTACAACCCCAGTGGAGGACTATTTGGAAATGTCTTTTAAAATTACGAATGCATATTCCCTTTGAGCCAGCAGTTCTTCTCTGAGGAATTTATCCTACAGATATGCTAAAACTCATTGAGAAATAATATGAGTCAAGATTATTCATTAAACCATTGTTTGTAATAGTAGATTAGAAAGCATATTTAACGCTTGTTACTATAGGAACTGATTAAATACATCACAATGCAGCTATGCCAAGAATTACTGTAAAAATATTAAAGAAAGATGTAGAAATGTTCGGTGTTCAGAGCCAGCAACCTACAGCCTGTGGGTCAAATCAGCATGGCCTGATTTTGTAAATGCAGTTTGTTTTTCGGAACAGCCACATTATGTATTTTTTATAGAAGTGTAGTCACTGGGCTTCAGAACTGAGTAGCTGTGTCAGAGATGGTATGTCCGGCAAAACCCCAAATATTTGTTATCTGGCCCCTTACAGAGAAAGCTTGCCAGTCCCTGCTTTTTACAGTGATATTTTATGTATCCAAGATATATGTTTTAAGTAAATGAAGCATTATACAGAACAGCATGAATATTACATTAACATTTTTGGATAAAGGAGGGGGTAACAAATATTGGTGTTTTCTTGTTTGTGTATTAAAAAACTCCCGCTGGATAAATAGCAAACAACATAGAGGTTACCTTTTAAGGTAGGTGGAGGCACTGGGTAAATAGTGGATTGGGTGGGAGGAATTGTTTTTAAGCCTCTCTGTGTTTTTATACTGCTTATTTTTTTTAAAATTCATGTGATGCATTACTTACTGAACAATTGTTTAATAAATTACATTTTTAAACATTTTAGATAAATTAACCATGCACTATATCCTCATACTGTTACTAATTGAAAAAGGGCAGGGACTTCCCTGGTGGCACAGTGGTTAAGAATCTGCCTGCCAGTGCAGGGCACACGGGTTCGAGCCCTGGTCCGGGAAGATCACACATGCCACGGAGTAAATAAGCCCGTGAGCCACAACTACTGAGCCTGTGCTCTAGAACCTGTGAGCCACAACTACTGAAGCCCACGGGCCTGGAGCCTGTGCTCCGCAACAAGAGAAGCCACCGCAATGAGAAGCCCGCACACCGCAACGAAGAGTAGCCCCCGCTCGCCGCAACTAGAGAAAGCCCGCGTGCAGCAACAAAGACCCAACACAGCCAAAAATAATAAATAAATAAAAAAGAAAAGGCCAAAAGTACCAAATTAACCACAGCCTCCCAATCCTATCCTCTATGGTGAAGGGCAAAGATGGGGCTCTTATGAGAAATACACACATAGATAATTTAGATAATATCCAGTGTATAACAGGTACAAGAGTATTTTAATTCTTAGTTATCATTCTGTTTGGAAAGAAAAATCCTATATTACCTAGCACCAATAACAAATAATAAATAACTATTCTTGCAAATATTAGTGATTTTGTTGTTTATATCAATGGTATTTATGAGCTTCCTTCAAATCATTTCAAATAATATTTCTAAAAATTTTCCATGAGAGGATATATGTATAACTGATTCACTTTGCTGTATACCTGAAACTAACACAACAGTGTAAATCAACTATATTCCAATGAAATTTTTAAAAAATAAAAAATTTAAACAAATAAAAATTTGCCATGACAAAGAAGGAGCTGAACAGAATGCATAGATACCAGAAGAATGAAAATAGTCAGAGACAAAATGATGAAGATATAAAACCATCTGGCTGTTATGCATTTTTTACTCACATCAATATAGCTGGCATTGATATAGTTGGACCCTGCATCTCCGTTTATGTCAGAGAGTTCAACACGGTTATAATCATCTGTTCAAAGAAAAGAAATATTAAATGAGTGAAATCATGAATAATCAAGTAGCCCAAATGTATGGAAATCCAGTTCTTGATGAGCACTTACAAGGAAGGATGTCAACGTAACGGTTTTTATTCTGGTTAAAGGGTTTTCGAGCATCCTTGATAGAAAACTTGCCAAATACCCTCGGAATGCTCTGAAAGACACAAAGATCCTTTGGGTCACATTCAAGAAAAACCATTTCCCCTTGCTGCTTATCCTTTTGAACAAATGACACCTCCTGGAACGTATTTCCTTTACACCGATAAACAAGTTGCATATGGTAATAAATGAACATTATTAGGAATTATGCAAAAAACACTCTTTAAGAAAAATGATTGATAGGCTACTTGGAAAATAAATCCCATGAGGGAGAGCAAATTTAGCAGTTATTGCTCTGCCACTTTAAAATTCACTGAAAAACACACTTGGATGATTACCTAGAGCACAAGGACAAAATCCGCCAAATGCGTTTCGAGATACAGCTTCATAACTAGTATTCATACAATGAGGCAGCATTATCTTGAAATGTTGACTAGTTTTATGACAATGATCTTCTGGTCTGCAAATATCTGCTAATAAATAGCTGCTTTGACCCCGTTGCACTATTATGTGGGATAAACTATCAAGGCAAATGGTTATACAATACATTTAAGGTGAATTACGTTGATAACAGAGTAAACTTTCTCATCACATATCAAGAAGAGCACACACCTGGAATTCAGCCAGGAAGAGCCTCCCTTCATCAGCAATCTTTCTCTTGTAAGTTTCCAACAAAACATCTGCATGGATGGGCTCCACATGCATCAGTTGCTTCTCATCATCTTTAAATGTAATAAAGATTCACGACTAGTGTTAATGTCTCTCTTTCCC
>NW_006771793.1:521680-536648 GCF_000442215.2 Lipotes vexillifer
TCTTTCCCTTGTTCATGCAAATTTTGTTAAATATATATCTTGGATTCAGTCCTTAGTGTTTTTCCTTCTCATACACATTCCACCTGGAAAATCTCACTCACACATAAAGATTCACCTGTAAACCTATGACGTCTAAATCTTGGGCTCCAGCCCCCTTCTGGCCTTTGTATTAATCTTTCCCTCTTATTCTCAGATTTTCCACCCAGTTATTCCATAGGGACCTCAAAGTCAAGATGTTCAAAGTAATTTTCCCTTTATTCTAGCATCTCAAATCTTGGCAAACAGGACCACCATTCACAGCGTCATTCAAGACGGAAACTTCCAGGTGACGCACAATTTCTCCCTCTGTCCCCGTATCCAACAGGTCACCGTGTACTTTCCATCCTTTCTGCCTGTGGTCACGCTCAGGACTCTTCTTCATCCACGTGAGGACATCTTCCCAACTCCTCTCCCTGACTCCAGCCTGTCCCCACCCTGACTTATCTTTTAAACTGCCACAAATTAATCTTCTGAAATACAAATACGAGCCTGCGGCTCTGCCTGTTGAAAAAAAACACTATTGTTTGTGCTCCATAGCCTACAGGCTAAAGATTCAATGTCTAATGTGATATATGATCCCTTTTTATCATCTCACCTGACCCATCTCAACCACACTGTTTCCTACACTTGTTTTACATCTTAGGCGTGAGTGTTCTCCAAGTGCATCACACACTTTCTTGTCCTCATGTTTCTGCACACACTGTTCTCTCTACATAGAATGTCCTTCCTCATTTTCTATCTACAAACAGATTCCAGACCAAATATCACCACTGTGAGGATATATACATTTTTTGTTGGATTGAAAGCATTTTATGGCAACAACAATACTCATCTATATTGTAATTTTTTCTTTTTATTGTATCTATTTTAACTTATGAAATACTGTAAACACATAAATAAGAGAATATGATGAATACTCTATACCCAGGACTCATCTTAATGTGATAATCTCTATAGTTGACTGTGAACAGATTGTGTTAATATTTTATGCCACCAGAGTGAAACTCATTATATGCTAGGCTTGTGAAATAACTTACTAAAGAACAAAATACATATTAATGTAAATAGCTGTAAGTGTATATGAATACTGAAACAACTCCTACTATCCCAGGTATATCTGACAGTATTTTTTCAGTATTCATGTTAATTTCCCCTATTTTTTAGATGAAGAAAGAAGATGTCCATTAGGGTTGTACATTTATTGTTTTGTCCGTGGAAATTTTTTATCCAATCATAACTATTGAACTGTCCATGTATGGTTGTTTCTTTGGGTGTTTGGAGATTTCCGGCATTCATTAATTCTGACCTAGGGCCACCTTCGGGGTTTTATGGAGTTTGGGTAAGTTCTAATCACTCCAAGGAGCGATCAGTGTCAACTATGAGATAAATGCTCCTTGACCCCTGGCAATGGTGCCCCTCCTGTCTTAGGTGCCTGTCACTCTTGTGATCTTCATCCATCCCTCAGCCCACCTATAAAAACTAACCCTCGGGACACATTATCTCCCACTTTAATTTATTCATTGACACGTAGTGAATCCACATGCCCACCCAGATACTGGGAATAAAGCACTAAATGGGAAAGGAAAGCCTCCCTGCCATCCCAGAGCCCACATTCTAGACAAGGGGGGGAAGATTAACAAACAAGCGGAATATAAAATACAGTGTCAGCAAGACTGTGCAATGGAAAATAAAGCCTATTGGGGAGCTCCAAGGAACCTGCCCAAAAGCTTCTGCTTATGGACTTGGGACCTGCCCTGGCAGAGGGAAACCCTTCCGAGACAAGTTAAAACCAGATAGAGGAGTTCTGAAATGTTTCCTGAGTATGAAAAAAACAAACCATTTCCTATATTATAAACATATTTTCAACTTCTTTATCTCTTGCTCTTTAAATGGATCAAAAATCACATTTTTAAAGAGAAATGAAAGAAGTACTGTAAAAGTTTTTAAGAAGAGAGAAAAAATGGAATGTTTTCATTTCCTAAGTCAAATTGCCACCTTTTGTCATGTCCATCAATGTGCCTTTAGTGGGAACAGCCAGTGTCCCACCCTTGCAGGGATGTGAACACACTTGCACTCCTCATTTGTGTGGCTTTCCATCTGCTCCTTCCTCAATGTTTCCCCACAATCTTAGAAGATCCAGATTCCTGCCTTCTCCACAATCAGCTTTCCATCTTCCATCTTTCTATAGCACCACACACAGTCCATGACGATGGTATCCATCAAATCTGTCATATTTGCCCACATGTCTCTCTTCCTCTGTTAGATTCTAAACCTTTAAAAGCAGAGTCTGTGGCCTGTCACTGATGTATTTTCAGTGCTGGCACAATATTTGGCATACTCTGGGAAATGCATAGATCCTTGCTGGTTGAATAAATACATAACTTAAATTTCATCATTATATCCACAGAGGAAGTCCAGGTTAGATTTTTTAAAATATTGAATTCTTATTTCAAATGAGTAGATTCGGATGGGAGGGGGATAATCACCAGTAAAAAATGTGCATACTTACCCCTTTCAACAAGTTCCTGCTGCTCATCTAAATTGCTGTGAAAATAAGAAATGTAAGTTTGCATACTCTTAAGAAACATAGAAATTAGTTGGAAATCAATTTATGTTTAATGAATGTCTTGAAGGAAGGAGGGAGTGGAGATGGGGAAGACAAAAAGGAAAAGGGCAGAAGATGGGAGGGGATGATGGTGGGGAGAAAAAGTGGGGAGGAAGAAACCAATCTCAGGTGGTCAACCAAACTCGGATAAATGACCACATTATTTTATTTGGAACCTCTTGGTTTTCGTAAAATGCAGTTGTTCCTGGACAGAGGAATGCATATCCTTCCCTAGATACTTCTCTCCTTTGTCATTTCTAGATCTCTCTGACCACTTTGTACTAAAAGAAAAGACACATTCTTTTCATTGGTTATTATTAAAGGGAATCCATCCAGTTATTAGTGAATGTAGAAAATATTAATATTTAATGTAAACCAATAAGACCACGTGAAAGTCTTTGATCAAAAGGTCAGTGATGTCCTGGACTTCGTGCTGTCATCTCTGAATTCACGTTTTTCACTTAATTGGTTCCAAACTGGCCTCATAAATGGGTTTTCATCATTATTACTACTATTATTATTTTTTCATCTTAAAATCAACTCTTACCTGGATCTTTTCTTTTGCAGATCATAGATTTTATAGAGAACAAAAAGCAGGGCTATTGATGTCACAATAATCAGAAATACCAGAAATATGATCAGTGCATTAGAATTATCTAGAAATGAAAAAGAACACATAAAGAGAGCTTATTATGTCAAATATTTTGCTGGATTCTTTGAAAAAATCACCTTACAGTTTAAGGTTTTCATTTCTTTTTAAGTTTTCAAAAAATACAATTTTTAGAATGAGATCAAAGACAATACATTCCTGATTTTGTAAATCTTGCCTATGTTGTTCGGAACCAATAAAACATTTCATATTTTAAGAGCGATAGAGCATAGAAGAGCAATTCTCTTCCTTCCTATCAAATAATGTCCTTTTATGAGATAGTATCATTTAGATTTAATTCTCTTTCTTTCAGTCACTCCATTTTGAAGGGATTGAAGAGGTAATCTAGTTACAATTCTCAGAGAGAACCTCCTATAGTTTAACTTTATATGCAGAAGTAGGTAGCCTCTTAAGGGGATCAGAAAGGTCTCTGTCCCGCAGAGATAAACCTGCTCATTGAGGTATACAATCAGTTATCCAAGGGACAAAATTATTTCATTCTACAGTTGGGATTAGTCTTACCCTGACCTGTATTTTCACTAAGGTTTAATGTGAAATCACACCCTTTCTTGGAGGAAGGGCAGAGAAAAGAGAGTGTATTGGAAATATCCTTTGCCTTGAATAAGTAGGTCATACTATTTGTCTGCAGTGAAAGTGCAGTAAAGTACCACAGAGGCATTAGGGAGACAGACTTAGCTCCACCACTTCCTAGTTGGGACCTTGGCCCAAATCCTTATTATCTTTGTGTCTCCATCCCTAATTCCTAAACAAGTTTGATTCACTGTAAACGTTTAGCACCATGCCTGGAGCATAGTCAGTACTAATTATTCACAATTCACACAAAGTATTTTGAGTCTTTAGTGTGTGTCAAACACTGATTTAGGTACTTAAGATGTCTCAGAGAACAAAACAACAGACAAAGACCCCTGTCCTCATGGGACTGATGTTCTGGGATGTAAGACAGACAGTTAAGAATATACATAATAAGTAAGTGAATGGTAAAGTAGGTTGGAAGATGATAAAGACTGGGAAGGTAAGGAGTTAGCTAAGGAGGTACTGGCGGATGCTTGTTCTAGGCACAGGTGTAGCTAGGCTAGAGCCTGGAGGCAGGAACATGCTCCGTGTCCAAGGAGCAGCAAGAATCCAGAATCCAGAGAGGCTGAAGTGGAGGGAGAGAGGGATGGGCAGCAGGAGATGCCATTTGAGAATATGGCCAGGAGTCGGCAGAGCACAAGGGTCAGGTTGGAGGGCCTTCTAAATCATTTTAAGGTTACATTGTTTTGTTATTGTTGTTTTTTGTTTTTTGCTTCACTGCGTATCTTGTAGGATCTTAGTTCCCCAACCAGGGTTAGAACCCAGGCCCACTGCAGTGACAGCACAGAGTCTTCACCACTGGACCACCAGGGAATTCCCAGTTACACAGGTTTTGGAGTTAAATGTGTAGCACTTGCAGGATTTTGAGTAGAGGAGTAATTAACTCTAACGTGTGCATTATACAGATCCTTAGGACCCCTTATTGAAAATGCCATAACCCAGGCAAAATATGACAGTGGTTCAGATGAGGTTGATGGCTCTGGAGTTAGGGGAAGTAGTCATCCAGCGCTACAGTGAATGGAGATGAGGAAGGCTGTGGACGGAACAACCTTCTGAGGGGAACAGAAGCTCAGTTTTGGATTTGAGAGTCTGAAAGAACAATTAGATGCCCAAGTGGAGGTGCCAAGTAGGAAACTGGATATACAGATCTGAGGCTCTCCTACCATAAATCTTACGAGAAAGGGGCTGGGACTGGACATTAATTTGAGAGTCTTCAACACAGATCTGTTACTTAAAGCTATGAGATTGACTAATTCATCAGGAAATTAAAATTGGATAGAGAGGAAAGAAATCCCAAGACTGAGTCCTGAGACACTCCAGTATTCAAAGGTTGGATGAGAAAGATGGAACCTGCAAAGGGACTCACAAGTGAAATAGGATGAAATGAGCTTTACTGTTGGGAGTTGCAGGGGGTAAAGAAATAGGGTGGCAGCCGAAGAGGAAATAGGGTCAAAAGAAATATTGTGGTCGTTGCTGTTTTTTGTTGGTTTTTAACAACTGCATCTTGATGAGACCCATCCAGCACAGAGGGGAAATCATGATGCGGGAGAGAAAGAAGAAAACTGTTACATCAGGGGTTTTGGTTGACAGGATCAAGGGATTCAAGAGTAATTGCAAGAGAGTGGTTATGGATTATGGATTATGGATTAACGGTTAATCCATAATGATGGATTATGAATTGACATTGTGCACAGAGGGAGTGGAGGACCCAAGGGGATGAGGGGCTGTCCATCACGGTTCACTACCATGGCTATGGTTCACGGAGATAGGGAGAGATTTAGTGCTCTTATTATTTTCAATGAGGAATCAAATTCAACCCTCTTCAGTCAGGTTTCTAAGGCAATACAGAAATTGTACGTTTTAGGCAGGGGTAGGCTGAGAAGACTGGGTGTTTTGAAGGAAATATATGATGAGCAGAATTCCAAGATACGGCACCCGAGATTTCCAGGTCCTGGTTACTTCAGAAAATATTAATCTAGGTACTGCTGCAAAGCGATTGTGCAGAGAGAATTCAAGCATCGAGTCAGTTGGGACTGGAAGATATGGAAATTGTTCTGGGTGAGCCCAAACTAATCATGAGTTCTTTAAAAGCAGAAATCAGAGATCTGAAGCACTAGGATCCCACACACTGCTCTGGCTTGAAGATGGAGGAGGCCAGGTGGAAAGAACGTGAGTGGCCTCTGGGAGCTGAGTGCAAGCCCTGGCCTGCAGCTCCCCAAGGAAATCGGGTCATTGGTCCCACAACAGCAAGAAAGAGGACTCCGTCAACCTGGAGTGACCTCAGAAGCATGTTTTCTGCATATTCTCCAGATAAAAACTCATGCTGGTCAACATCTAGGTTTCAGCTTTGAGCAGAAGACCTGGTCACATGGAGCCGGAATTGTGACCTATGGAATTGTGAGCTAATGAATGGGTGTGGTGTAAAGCCACTGAGCATGCAGTAATTTGTTGGACAGCAAGAGAAAACTAATACAAAACATTACTTCCCTGTGATTTTGCCTGGAGACAGTCCGTATAGTTCAGTGTGGCTGAAGCAGCAGCCTCCTCCCCTCCCTTGCTTCCTTCCTTCCTGCCTGTGGCTGACACTGGCTGACTCTTAAGCACACCTCTTTTCTCTTTCTTCTGGACCAGGCTTCCTTGCTGTTAAGTGTGTCCAGGTAACTGAGATAAGGGTAGAAGGCATATAAGCCTCTTCTGGGTCTGGTGTTTACCACCCCTCTGGAGAGACCCTTCACCTCGTCTCTTCTCCAAACTGCTGTCTGGATGCTGGTTGTTCTCACAAATTCAGAAGCCACGTGTGGGAGAGGTCAGCCCCTGTGTCAGCCTGGAGTTTTGAATGGTGTGTGGGGCAGAACCCCACCCTCTACATGCCCACAAACATCCCCAATTGGTGTGGAGTAAGAAATAAATGTCTGTTTTGTTACTTCACTGGGATTTGGGGGCTTAACTGTTATAGAGTCCATCATTGTCTTAACTGATTGGTACCCCTCTTCATCCCATACTGACTGAGCAAATGCTACGTGTCCTAAAACTGTGATGATCTCTGGGGATATGACAGAAAATAGGGCATAAAAAGGTGCCAGTTCTGAGGGAATTTTCCTTACCTTTGGGGGAAAAGAAAGGCTAGACAGGCAAATAAAATAATTATATATTTTCCTTATATTTAAAGGAAAAATATAGAGTGGTAAGAAAGTAAGGGGGACCTATTTTCTGTATGGTCCATGGAAGACTTCCTGAGCATGAGACACTTCTCCAACCAGAAAGATGGAGTGACTCAGCCAGGCCAACGGCTGCCCAAACAGCGTGTCTCATGCTCCAGATGTCTCTAACTGGAAATTCATAAAAACAGGAACGTAGAAAATTAATTTCAGATGGGGATTGTCAGAGCTGAGTCTGCATCCTGGCTCTGGCATTTCTTTGACTCTTAACATGGGGCAAAATGATTAAATTGTCCGAGTTTAAATTTTCTCATCTATAAAATGGGAATGATTTGATCTTCTTTAGAAAGGTGTTGTGAGGATGCCTATATACGTGTCATGTGTGTGTCTATATCTATATCTATATTTATGTCTATATGTATGTATATCTATCGAGTGAGAAAGAGAAGGCCAGCGGCACATACTAGACATTTTGCAAAAAACACACCAAATGGTGTTGAGTGAGCATTGCAATCCATAGCAATTAATTAGGGCTGTTGGTTCTATAGAAATATGACATAGCATCAGATGTGCCTCCTTAAACGTATTAATAATAGAACAACCAAGGCTTCAGATACATCTCGTGGCCTAAGACGTGCTCTTCTCCCTCCTCTCTAGGAGCCCCTGTAACACTGACCGAGGCAAAGATCCATGACGGCAGACAGGATGGGAGACGGGGAGCCAGAGGTTGAGAGATTTCGACAAGTTTTGGAAGGTAGGAAGCAAAGGAGAGGAAGCCACAACCAGAGAAGCATGTGGTGACGAGGGACACACATGTTCCTGAGAACACCTGGGCCTCAAGCTCCCAGGCGCCATGGACAGTGGAAACCAATCAAAAGACCAAAATGGCACAATTGAGGGTCTGTTTACAGAAAACCCAGGCAGCTCTTGAAAGACACACCAGGGAGGAGACACAAGCCTACTCTTTGGAAAAATTGAATGGAAGAGGT
The DNA here is from genome assembly GCF_000442215.2 of Lipotes vexillifer. Taxonomy (NCBI): domain Eukaryota; kingdom Metazoa; phylum Chordata; class Mammalia; order Artiodactyla; family Lipotidae; genus Lipotes; species Lipotes vexillifer. The sequence goes on from NW_006771793.1 coordinate 529,715, forward strand.
AAGAGTCTAGAGGTAAAATCAGGCTCCAAGTAAAGAAGGGAGGAGGTCCAGCATGGAAGTGAAGCAGGAAAAGCAAGTGTCTGCATGTGGAATGGTTGGACACTGGCCCTGTGCCCTCCCCTGAGGGAACCATCCCGCACCTTCCACCCTACCACAAGGACTAGTAGTGGACTCATTTCTGGAGATTATGAATGATGCTGGAGAAAATAAATCAGTAACAACACAGAGAATCTCCTCAGTCAATACGGCCCCTTAAGGACCACAGAACTTCTAATCACAAGCTCCCCTGTGTCACTGTAACTATGGTCAGACTGCCCATGAGAACGGAACTCTCAAAGAAACCCTCAACACAAAAGGCAGATGCCAAAATAATACATCGACTAATGATTCCAAAATGTGACTAAGATGAGCTCCAAAAAGACTGCAAAAAGAAAGTGGAACAAAGAAAACTTCCCAGAGATACAAGTCTCCAGGTCACGAAAGCCAGTAGCATCCAGGAAAATAAGTGAAAAAGACCCATGTAAGACCAAGAATAAAGAGGAAAGCCTAAAAGTTCTAGAGATAAAATAAAATGAGGGAACAAACGGAAAGAATGAGAAGCAGGATGGCATTAGAAAGTAATACTGAGTGCAGGGGAACAAAACTGAAATACTTTAAATTCTATAGTTTTAAACTTAGAATCTATGCCAGAGCAAAATATTGATTGTGTTAGAATAGAATACAGATATTTTCATGCCTGCAGAAATTAGAATATTTTCTTCTTACACTAGAAGATATAAACCAGTAAAAACAACAACAACAACAACAACAACAACAAAACATGAGATTCAAATACAGCAATTTCAAAATGGGAAACTGATAAAGGAAAATTTTATGATGGTACCCTCAGAGAGTTCCAGAAGAAAAGGACCCCAGGAGTTCAATTGGGAATGTTGTCAAAATGCAGATGATGGAATGTGATACCAGAGAAACTCAGTAATACATTTCTAGCAGCTGTGCTTTTGCAATTCGAAACCCAAGCCCTCCCCTGGAGTAGATGTCAGTATTAAAATGTGAAGACATTATTTATCTCTTATGAAAATGCTGTTGTTAGCAAAGAGTTAATACTTTTTCTGCTTTATGGGGAAAAAGGAGCATAGGATAGCCCTCTAGCTCCACTGAAGGAGAAATCTGATAAAGATGGAATAGTAGCTGTGTCACCAGGCAACATTGCCAATGTAAACGCAATCCCTGATTTCCAAAGGGCATCTGGACAGGAGGGTTATGTATGAATGATGGTGTCCTGGTGGGAAGCCCTGGCCTTGATTTCCCTGAATGCACTAACCCCTGACACATCTTGTTACTGGGCGCATCCCTGTTGGCACATCTGGTAGCTATGCCTGTGGAACTATTATAAGAGATACATGGGGCTTCTAAGCTGGGGTCGCTCCCACACATATGGCCTCAGTCTTATAGCTCAGTTGCCTCTAGAGGGTCAAAGAGTTCATAGTCCCCGGACTGCAGTGGGCAATGTTACCAGGATTTTCTTGGCCAGACCCCCTTGCTGGCTGTGTTTCCCACTCTGTGTTTCTCTGAGGGAAATGGTGCCAGGCCTGGCTTATTAAGATAGGAGTATGAAATGTCCAGTGGAGTCTATGACCCCAAGAATAAATGCTGCCACTATAAATTATTTACATAATCAGAAAAACTCAATGAAGCTGTTGTTATAGTAAGGGCTTATAAAAGAAAAGTATATGGAAATAAAGTCAAAGGTACTTGGCTGAATTTGTTTGGCCTTTCACATTAGGAGCTTTTATTTTATAAATCTGAGCAGAAAGAACTAAAACTTTGTATGGGACTTAGTAAAGCAGTTTGGAAAATAAGCTGTTTTTATATCTTCCCTCTTTGGAAAGACTTGGGAAAATGAAGCATTAATGATTGTGCACGTGTGGGTAGTTGACAAAGACGGAGAAGTGGCAAGGTGACATCAGAAACAGCCTGTGCTTCGTAACACTGCACCAGGAGCTTTGAATTTAATTTAATTTAATTTACAAAGCTAACAAGTAGAGAAAACTTAAAGCAGTGTGCTAAGTCTTCTTCCTCCACAGGCTCAGATCAATAAGCAACATTAAAACTCTAGAAAGAGCCACAGACAATATCCCTTTTATATATGGAGGAAACTATAGAATTGAAAACAGAAATGGTGAAAAGTGGTCATTTTGGAGAGCAGAACAACCAACCGGTGAGGGAAGGTGACACACGGCTTTCTTCATTTCAGTGATTTTTTTCTAGAATGACCTTTATTTTGATTAAAATATTTTAAAATATTAGTGACAAAACATTAAAAAGCCATACTGTTATTAGGGAATGTGTATCCTAGCTCAGTTGGGTAAATCAGCACAGATTTGTATGTAACGCCTGCTTCTGCTAAGCAAATGCTTGAGGGGCAGAACAAAATAAGGTGACAATTTCTAACACATACACAAAATAAACATGCTTGTTACTAACATGAAGAAATGCCATAAGCACAATCATGATATTAGTTTGTGCAGATAAATAATTTATGAATTATTTTAGGAACTCTTTTAATAATTTAATATCTTAATTTGAATTTAAGATATTATATTTTAATATGGTATTCACCTGTACATCTGTTTGCACAACTTAAAATATAATGTTTTTTGGAAAATATATAATATAAACATTTAATAATTAAACATGAGTAGGAATGTAAAATAATAAAGCTAAGTGCTACTATATATTTAATATAAATATAATAAATAGCTAAGTGATGACTTACAAGATGTTGATCTTGAAACAATTATTGGATGACCAGAATATTCCCCATTGTGATAAAAAACCTGAATTTCAGTAATAAAAGAGAAAATAGTTTTCTAGTGTAAATTTATGACTCACAATATAACACATACATATTTGTCATACATTGTTGTTTATTTTCATAAAAAATATACTGGTTAACTTTAATTTAAAGTTGAAACTTCAAGATTATGTCAATACTTTATTATCAAAATGTTTTAAAGAAAATATTTACCAGTGAAAAAGATATAAAGAAATCTTAGCCCATTTAGCAATAATAATAATACTAATAGTTATAATCAGCAAGAATAAGTGAAAATGAAGGAATAAAATCCAACACACCAAAATGTTCATCATTTAAAGTTGATTCCCTATTAATAGGCTAACATTTTCACATTTCTTTCAAAAGGAAATTCTGCTGTATACTCTTTAGAAGAGTTATACATAAAATGTACAAAAAAGTTTTTAAGGCTAAGTGGAAACAATATAATGTAAGAATCACAGTATTTATATTCAAGTGATATTTAGTTCAGAAGGGTTAAAATGATCAAGATTGATGATACAGGGTAAACTACAGTGTAGACATAAGTAGTTCAAAATATTGAACACAATAAAGCAAAACAATTTAGATATACAAGGAAACAGCATGGAGCAGGAAAGCATTACGAATCTTCAGCAAAAAAAAACAGCTGAAGTAAAAATAGATCTAAAGAGTATTAATAGAAGAGATTAATAATAAATCTGGAAAATATATATCTAAGCTTTTACCCCATGGAGGGTATATAATATCCTCAGTACTCACAGAGTATTCATAAATATTTATCACACACTGAGCTGTAAAAAATAGTGTAGATTCAAAAGGGCAGAAATTGTAAAGGACAAGTATCCTTTTAAACTAATAATTAATTGCAATAAAAAATTCAGGAACCAGAAGTGTAGAAAAGTCTCTTTAAAAAAAAAAGATAAATTAAAAATTCTTCCAAATTACAATTATATTCTCTTTAGAAATTATCAATAATAAGAACAATCTACTTTAAAAATCCACTCATTAAAGTTTATGTCAGTCATTGAGAAATTAGTAATAAGTAATATAGACATGGGATAGACTCAAAATTTTACCAAAGAACAATCCGTAGCTTTATTTATTTATTTATTTGTAGTTAATAAAAAGGAAAAGGAGAAAGAAATAAATGGTCAAAAATCACTTTCAATGCCCAAACTAGCAGAATATCAAAATAAATCTACAATAAAAGAAAGTAATACATTAACAATTATGAAAACAACTGTATTAATTTATTAACCAGAGATCACAATGATGAATAAAGCTAAAATGGTTGCTCCCTCATGAAGGTATAAATGTAGCAGTGGATTCTGAAATAAACATAAAAACAAGTTATGGGAACTGCAGTGAAGAAAACAAGAGCTGCAGAAAACCTTGTAACTTCCAGGGCGACAGTCTTTTATTCTATTGAGCTGATTCTGGGTGGGCTGCAGTGAAGAGTGAGGAAGAGAAAGGATAACTGAATAATTGTCTCCTAATTTGAATTTTGAGATTGCATTTTAATATGATGTTTACCTATATTTTTCCAGAATAGCTTATCATCATTGACAAATGGGAGAAGAAAATTCTAGAAAGAGAGGAATGTTGAGTAAAGTGCTTAAAAGAGAGTAAAACCTGAGTGTTTGGAGAAAAGAAAAGGAAGCCAGTGTGCCTGTAGCTTCCTGGGTACTGAGGGAGGTGAAGTGAAATGTACAATAATAGGTAATAACAAAGTATTTCTTTTATTCCAACTCTTCTTTGGGAAAATATAAGTGGCACACCCACTCAAAAAGGGTAACATACTTGAAAAGAACAGTAATATCGAAAGATAACGTAAATGATTCTCAAAGAATCCCTCTGTGTTAAAGGGACTAAAACACATTTTTCGGTGAACAAATAATTCCTGTATTATTTAAAATATAAAAATATATTACACAGAAGAACAGGAAAATGTCTCCAACCTGTTTTATCAGGTTAGCATAACCTTCATACAAAAATGTGAAAAGAATGATGCGTGTCCCCACCTATGCCAGCGTCGCCTTTACCCACTTATTAAATGACCTCATTTATGAATGTCTATTCATAAAGGCTTAATAAAATATTAAGCTGTTGAGCTCAATAATACTTTAAAGGAATAATACACAATGACAGAGCAGTGTTTTTTTCTTGGAACGTGACACTGGTTCGACATTAGAAAACCTATCACTATAATTCAGCATATACACAAATCACACCATGGCATCAGAACCATGGCAGACCCAATATAGTACCATAAAACACATTTGATAAAGTCAAACCTACGTTTCTGGTTAAAAACAAAAACAAAACAAGAAAGCTTATGTATACCTAAACACTTCTTTAAGCGATAAGAATGTGAAGCAGATTGTCAACATGACATTAAGCAGTCAACTGTGGAAATTCCCATTAAACCAGAAATAAAAGTGAGATATTTGACTGAATAAGAATAAAAGGGGAAATTGTGTATGAGTTAAAGTGCTATAAAGAAAATTAAAAGGCAGACTATACACTGAAAACAAATTTGCAAGTCATAGGACAAAGAGTTTAATATTATTAATAGCCAAGAAGCATTCCCAAAGAAAACTAGACAAAGGAGCAGGAAGGATGTTACTACAAGACAAATAACAAAATGATATTTCTCCTCAACAGTAAGTAAAGAAAACCCATAAAAGCAAAAAGAGATGCCAATACAGGATTCCACCCACTAAATATCAAAGGAAAAGGGGATGCGCAGTGTTGGTGAGATTCTCCAGAGCAGTTATTTCACACACTGCCATGGGAATGGCAATTTGGTAACTTCCACAGGGAAAAGAAAAAGTATCATAAAAAATCCCAAAATACATGTCAATTCCTTTTGACCCAATACATTCATTTCCGGGAATTTATTCAGGCAGAAATGATAAAAGACATATTCAAAGATGTTGTTATTTCCCAGTAAGAGTGTTTGCTGACTGTTGTCAAAACAGGCATAGTTAGTAGAATGTGATAAAGCCGTAAGATAGAATCTTACGCAAACATGAAAAACTAGTAGCGGAATATTTAACATGGAAAAACGTTCGCGATACAGTGACTTATGAAACATGCAGTTTATCAAACGGTGTGCTCATATTAAGGAATTTGTGAGATCTTGGAAAATCTACATCTGTCTCTCCCTCTAGTTCCTGGCACAGAGCTCCCAAAACCCTTGTGTCTCCTAACTGATAAGAGTGCTAGGAACATTTTTGTCTTTGGTCTTTGAACCTGATTCCTGACACAGAGCTGCGGAAAACCTTGTAACTTCCAGGGCGACAGTCTTTTACTCTATTGAGCTGATTCTGGGTGGGCTCCTGGATGGTTCTCACACGAGGGCTGGTCACTGGAAAGACCAAGCCATGATTAGCCTCGGAAGTTTCAGCCCCTCCCCTCCCCCAGTCTCTTGAGAAGGGAGAAGGGCTGAAAATGGAGTTAATGATTTATCATGCCTATGTGATGAAGCCTCCATAAAATCCCAGAAGTACTGGGGTCAGAGAATTTCCAGGCTGGGGAACACACTCACACCTAGAGGGTGATACACTCCCAACTCCAGGGGGACAGAGGCTCCTGCACTTGGGACCCTCCCAGACCCCACCCTACGTATCTCTTCATCTGGCTGTTCACCTGTATCCTTTCTCAAAACCTTTAATAAACTGGTAAATGATGTAAGTGTTTGCCTGAGTCCTGTGAGCTGCTTTAGTGAACTAATCAAACCCAAGGAAGTGGGTCACGGGAACTCCTGATTTGCAGACAAATCGAGCTACAAAGTGGTGGGGACTTCCTACTTGTCATTGTCTTCTGACATAGGGTGGGACCAATCTCGTGGGACTGAGCCCCTCACCTGCGGAATCTGACGCTACATCTGGGTACATGGTGTCGAAATTGAATGGACACCCAGCTGGTGTCACAGATACTTGCTTGATGCGGGGAAAAACCTTCATACATTTGGTGACCAGAAGTGTCAGAAGTGAAGTGTTTCAGGTGTCTGGTTTTCTTTGGAAATGCTTCCCTGTGTTTCTTATAGTGAAGAACACACAGGAGATAGAATGAACTGAGGTTTTTCCCTAC
>NW_006771793.1:536914-551385 GCF_000442215.2 Lipotes vexillifer
CCTACAGCAGGAGGAAAAGACTGAGTTTTCCCATTTTAGAAGTATACACACAGAATATGATCAGTAGACAGCGAGCTTATAGGTGAGCTTTTTAACTCTGTGTACACTGCTATTTCCTTACATTTATTTCTGCTATTTTCTAATCTCAATGTACCTGTAAAAAATGTTTGTAATTTAAAAAGTCACATTAGTGGGCTTCCCTGGTGGCGCAGTGAGTAAGAGTCCACCTTCCAGGGACACGGGTTCGAGCCCTGGTCCGGGAAGATCCCACATGCCACGGAGTAGCTAGGCCCTTGCGCCACAACAACTGAGCCCTTGTGCCACAACTACTGAAGCCCACGTGCCCAGAGCCCATGCTCCACAACAAGAGAAGCCACCGTAATGAGAAGCCCGCGCACCGCAGCGAAGAGTAGTCGCTGCTCGCCGCAACGAGAGAAAGCCCGCGCACAGCAACGAAGACCCAATGCAGCCAAAAATAAAATAAATAAAAAATAAAATATTAAAAATTTTTAAAAGTCACAGTAATAAAGATAAATAGCCTAGATGAATAAAAGTTGTGGCAAAGGAATAATCTACTGTGCATGAAATGTTGTGCTTCTTGACACGGGAGCAATAATTTAGCTATAAGTAAATCACGTTAAAGGTCAAAAATAATCCAACAAAATATGTGTTGTAAACAACTGTATTATGTACTAGAGATGAAAAGTTTGGAGTCAAACTTTTCACTTTTAAAGTGTGATTCCGTTAGACATCAGAGCTTCGTGAGCACTGGTGTTAGTATTATTTAAATACTGCAGAATAATCACTATAATGTATATCAGTAATGTGTGATTATGGAAACTGTAATCTTACCTTTAATGTATATTCTGTTGAATATTGAAGACCTTCTACCAAGAATGTGCACTTTTCTTTTTTTAATTCTTTTCCAGCCGAGTTATTTCCAATACTGACTATCAAATGGTACTTCCCTGTCTCGGGGCCATTAAAGTCATCAGGAGGTTTACAGTTCACAGTCATACTATTATCTGTCTTCCATAAAACACGTAAGTCCTTGACCTTACTTGGATCTATCAAAATGAAGAAATATTTTATTTTTAATCATTTGGTAAACACATATTTAAATTACTGGACAATATATGTGTACAGTATAAACTGTTTTAAGTGCTTATTTGGGTGTTACAGATGGGGAAGTTAGGATAGAACATACATAAAAAGCTATAACACAACATCTGAAAATAAATTATACATTCATTTGATGAATATTAGCATGTAAGTTGTACTTGAAACTATGAGATTTTTTGCAATTCCCCCAAAAAGAGTGTGTAGAAATAGGAAGTAGAGAAGAAAGGAGTGGAGGGGCAGGGAGGCGAAACCCCGAAGGCCTACAAACAGTCCAGGTCCTCCTTTTAGAAATGCTTACATGACCCTGGTGATACCTGGCTGGATTCTTCAGCAGCAATGAATCATCTTTGTTTCTGTGATAGCACAGACATTCAGGAAAATAACAAAATCATAACACTTGAGGACCTGGACTTTTGAAACCAGAACTTAAATGACATTAAGAGAATTTTACGTCCGGCCCTGAAGAGGACAATTTTTCTGTGTGAGCCTGGTGCCAGGTAGGGTTTCTGGAGCCATAGCTATTGCCTTACACAGGGGTATTTCTTCTGCCCTGACCTCATGGAGATCACATTCACCCCAGAGACAGATCTAGCTTTGGACTTGGAATCTACAGAGCCATCCCATGGGGGTGGGGGGGGGCAAGAGCCAAATGAATGTAAAATGTGACATAAAATAAAATAGTATGTAGTTCATTGTAATGGAGAAGGAAATGCTGACAAAATATTGTTTCATGAGGTCATGCAAGCAGTGGATGCTTTGTGAGTGAGGCGTTCTTGGGTGTCTGATGGCAGTCGATATTCTAGAGAATAAAGAAAACAATAGATAACGCATTTTTATCTAAGTTGGTTAGATACTTAATTGCCTGAAATCTTATAAATTGTACATGTTCATATGCCCTCAGGCTTCATTCTTACAATTCTATGATTATACCTGAAGGATACAGAGAAAACCCAGGATGAGAGTTTTTAAATTGCTGTGTTTTAAATTATTATAAACCCTAGATGTTAACAAATGTGCCAGGTCAGTGTGTTTCTCAAATGAAGCATAAAGGTGGACATGTTGTTTTAACGGTTTAGACTTTGCTGTTCATAGAAAAAAGCATTAAAGCTTATAACTTACGTGTTGCTTTTGTTTTAGCTTCACATTTCACATCAGTTCCATTACGTTCCACTCTTCCATTGACAGAGGCATGTAATGTTATCTTATACTTTGTAAAAGGTTTCAAATATTCCAAATTAATTGTATTTGTGGTTTTATTCAGAGTGTGGCATCTTTCTTCTCAGGGGTAAAAATGGAAACTTTTAGTAAGTCATCAAAATTTAGGATTAGCTCATATTTAATTTAGTGTCTACAGTAAATCATTCCAAGCCGACTCCAAACTGAGTGATTGAGAAATGAAAAATCCTTGGTGCTCAGAAATACATATAATTATCAGCAAATGCATTGAACAACTGTGATTACTATAAACTCAAATATTCAAAAATGATGGTTTCATATAATTAATTTGGTACATAACATATTTAATAAGTTCAAGCATATTGTTTACCTATGATCTCTTTTCTTTCTGAGAAAACACAGCTCATGGTGGATATTATGAAAGTCTTTTTTCCAGTACTTTGGCAACCCCTTTTCTGATACTTAACCTCCAAACTTTGGACTTTGGTATGAGCCACTGTTATAGACTTCAGATACAAAATCCATTTGATCACCAGTAACTAAGTATCCTCTGCCCTATTCATCTGAGCACTACAGTAATTCATGGGAGCTGAAACAGTGAAGGAAAGCTTCAAGCTGGCAGTAGAACCTGAGCTGATCATTGAAAGATGAGTGAGGCTGGGTAGGTGTAAGGGAGGAAATAAAATTTTACAAAGGAAAGAAGGAGCATTTTTAGTTTAGGCACGAGCCTGACTCTGGCTGGGTAGGAACATGGGAGGTGGGACCTTGCTTACACAGATGAGTTAGCACTTGTTAAGTTGAAAAATCACTAGCCACTGACTATTTTTGAGTAGCCAAGTGCCACCAAGAAAGACAGGTTAAAAGAAGGTTAGAGAGGAAGCATGTTACAGTGATAATAATAATAATACCAGTAGTTATAAAAACAATGAACAGACGATGCTGTGTTCCAAGCATGTCTTGAAGTGGTCTATGTGAATTAATTCACCATCACCACAACCCTATAGGTTGGCACTCTTGATGTCATCCGATTTTACAGATGAGAAAACTGAGCCACAGAGACATTAGCATTCTGTCCATGATCTCACAGGAAAGGAACAACAGAGTCAGGATGAAACCCGGACACTGAGGTCCCAGAGGCCATGCTTTACCCTTCACTGCCGTGCATATTGTCTGGGGTAGAAGAGGGGGACAAGGGTCTGCAAAGGGGCCAAGCTTTTTCCTCCTCTTTGACATTTTAATTCTCTGGTCTAGGTGGACACGCCAATGGACTTGCAGAAACAGTGTAAGGGAAGATTTAGCACATGCTAATTTCTTGTCTCAGTTACTTATCCATGACATGGAGATTATAGTAATATCTCTACCTCACCATGGGATGCTAAACAGTGAGATAAAGTGTCTGTTCTAGCCTGGTTAAGTGTCTATTTTCTCAGAAATCCCTAAAGCTGAGTTAGTTGATTTATACCCGCCAGCTCAGCCACTCTGTCCCGAGTGAGAATTGTCTTTGAGGACAGGAAAAGTGTGAGTTCTAGAGACGGGCAGGTGGCACCCCCTGGCCCATAACTCCTTATATGGTGTCTGGCTGTCGGGACAAGTATCAGCTTCTAACTCAGCTACAATCCAAATGTCAGGATGTCGTTCTCAAGGTCCATCTGGCTTCCATTCAGTGACCTAATTTTGTATGATTGTAGATGTAATCTCACAACCATTCTGCATCAAAATAAGTTTCATTTATGTTGTTCTGTGATGCTTTCATCTCAGCCAGCTTGATAAAATCAAATTGCTGATTTAATTTTGAACAACACATTTTTTTTCCAAAAGACATTGCTGTTTGGGGAATCAAAGTGTTCAGTGCTTAGAAAGACGGTTTGGAATGTTCATTTCCAGTTGCCAAGGGTTTCAAGCTTTGGTTGAAAGGTCAACATATTTTACATGAGCCTCTCTGCCTCCATGTGGGATACCTTTCCTCAGGACCCTGAGGTCAGAAGCACTAGTCTAATGGCACAGGTAAAGACTTTATTAGACTTAGTGGTGAAATTTAGTTTTCCTCAGGGCGACAGGGATACATCTAGTTTCAAGTCATGCCTGTTGCACTGGAAACGGCTAGATAGATACTGGCTTCGTCACTTGTCACCTCTTTGCTTTTTAGCAAATACCTCAGGAAATCCATTAACAACTTCCCAGTTTAAACTGCTCTAAAGTATCTTCCTGAACACCATGCAAAGTAGTATAAACCTGTTGATCCCCAAAGGGTCTTGCACTGCTACCTCCCAAAATAAGAGACAATTTTTCTCTTATGTTGTTTAAGCAAAAAGACAATAAACAAAATCATTTCCAATAACAACGCTGTGATGTGGAAGGGTGCACACTGGTTTCAATAACTTTTGAGAAATAGTCCTTTGAATGCAACAATGACTCAGGGTCTCTTCCCTGTTACCGAGGAAACTTCATTGTCACTTGGCACTTTAAGTTAATACATAATACTGCAGATGCACAAGGTGTCTCATGCTCAAACATGAACTTACAGTAGCGAGAAAAGCACAGTCCAAGCTGTTGAATTTGAGCATTGATTTTAAGTTCTGTGATCCTCAGGGAATCGTATGAACTCTGAACGTATCCATGTATCTCTCCTCTCAGAGTCATTGTTGAAACGTTTAACAAAATCTTAAAAAGCTTGGGCTTCCCTGGTGGCGCAGTGGTTGGGAGTCCGCCTGCCGATGCAGGGGACGCGGGTTCGTGCCCCAGTCCGGGAGGATCCCACGTGCCGCGGAGCGGCTGGGCCCGTGGGCCATGGCCGCTGAGCCTGCGCGTCCGGAGACTGTGCTCCGCAACGGGAGATGCCACAACAGTGAGAGGCCCGTATATTTAAAAAAAAAAAAAAAAAAAAAATCTTAAAAAGCTATAAAAACACCCCACAAGCAGAGAAAACTAAATAAATGTCAGGTACATTTTTCTACCTCTTTTGGTCTACAGCTTTCAGAGTCGCTGCGATGATTAAATGAGGAAGTAACAAAAGGAATTTAATACCTAATTAAAAGTAATATAAATTGCTATAGGAGTTCACTGACTTTCTTCCCGTGGATTTTTAATAGTGGTTTTATTTGAAATAATGAGAGTAGTTAAAAGAATTGTTCTAACAATGCTATACTCCGATCATCTCTCTTTGACTTAGATAATACAGAAGAGGATCTCATGTCCTGTGCTCCTGATGAACCAGAAGACAAGACAGAGCACGCTTCTCTTCCCAGCAGTGGACTGTGACAGCAACGAGAGACAGAGGACTGGGGATGAGCTGTTTCCAAAGGGCCCTTTGAGCAGAGTCAGTGCATGAGCCACAGTGGAGACTGGGTTCAGTTAGTTACCAACCAGCTTTTGGAGAGGACACACAGAGCTAAATGTTGCCTACCTGCCCCTTCCCTCCCCACCCATTCTGTTCAAGTGTTATATTTGGAGAGTCATAAATTTGGGTAGCACTGAATAAGAAGGATCTGTACTCATTGCAAAAATCAAACAAAAACTCATCTGACTGCAATAACTAACACATTATGTCCTTCTAAGCCTAAATATTCAAATACAGCTTTTTTTAAATAGTATAGAATACAAAGAAGCAATAAATATTGCTCCATAAATTTCCACCATATATTCTGGCATACAAAATACTCCATAGTAGAGAGAGAATATAGAAAGTAAGGAATACAGAAAGGGATAGTGAGAAGAAATTTCAGAAAAGAGAAGAGAAAACAAAACAATGTGCTCACACAGAAACCAAGCAAAGAAAGTTTGTAGGAGACGTGTCCAGTGAGGCAGACTGTACTCCTGTAATATGTCAGATTACAGATTGTCTTCCTGTAATTTCCATTTTTCATCTTCCTGTAAGTTCCATTTTTCCTTTCTCATAGACATAACATTTCCAATTACCATAACCTCAAATACCTGTATTTCTTCTCCATAGAATTTGAGTCCTCTTATGCTAATTTGAAAACTACATGTGTATTGAACTTTGCTGTAGTAGTTTGATTATCAAGATTCAAACAACAAGCAAAAACAATATGCTATCAAAATATAAAATAACACACTGGAGATAAGTGGCTTTCTACTTTTCGAAATTTGAAATTTTATGTCTGGTTCCTACGCGCCAAACAAGGAGATGGAATTCTGTGAGATGTCCAACTCAATACTACTTTAAGCTACAGGTAAAGGATTGACAAGTGGGCTATTCCATGTGCTGAGTCTGTTCTGAGGTGGTCCACGGTCCCCACTGTTTTCTACAAGTATTTTAGATACTTCACATCATCCAGGAGATGTCTGGTCTCTTAAATGATGTCTCATTTGGAGGGACTAGGCCAATGGTTGAACTAGTCATAGCACATTTTTTGGGCTGTCTTTATCTCTGCACAAGTTCTGCAGAAGTTAGTTAATGCTAACTAGAACTATGTTCCAAGACTCCACCTGCCATCAAACTCTGTAGCTAAGTGGGCATATGTTCATTTTTGTTCACCCAATTTTTTGTGTATATCAGCTGGGGCACGTTTTGTAAGTTGTTGTTTGTAGTCCAGAATGATGAGTTCAAACTAGTGCAGCTCCCTTACATAATTTTTGGAAGACAGATATGAGTATTATCTTCCAGAGATTTTCTTTCTCTAAGCTTTGGAGTGTAATGATTAGAACTAAGAAGATCAAGAACGAGAAATGAGTATTGGGGATACTCTGAGATTTAGTCATTTCAGAGGCTGGGGAGCCTGTAGTGAGTGGAGGTAGTTCTAAAACCAAGGCGTACAGGGTGCTCGTCACGGTTGTAGTGTAGAGAGCTCCGTGGCTCACTAGCTCCATCCATATGTGGAGTGCTTTCCAATTTTGGATTTATCTTTCCTGCTATGGAATTAAATTCTATAAAAGTTACCTGAAAGATTCCAATAACAAAGAGTGAACGTATGAAAAATATTTTCCGGTGGTTCCCAGGTAACCCATCCTTTATGTGCACTGAAGTTAGAACAACTCATATTCTGAGGGATTCCTGGAACTGTTGAAAGAATAAGAATATAAAATGTAAGAAACAAGACATGGAGAAAATGTTCTTCATATTATTATCATGAATTATTAATAGCCATATTTTGATTAATTATGAATTGATGATGAAAGTAAAAGAAAGATATCTGGTCTTGTTAAATTTGATATGGTCATGTAACAGAATGTCACTCCAGGGTGACATTGTGGAGCCTAAATGTTCCACTGACTTGACGAGATCTGAAAACCCCTCTTCCTCTCATTTACATTATTGTCCAGCTATCTTGGGATGTCTAGATTTCCCTATGCTGGAAATCTGTCACTGGTAGGGCTGATAAAGTTAACAGTCAGTACTGGAGTAGTAACACTTGTCATCACTTCCAGTAGCTAGTCATCAGAACTTGAGGTGAAGAATGTAACAAATGCTTAAATCAAAACTACAAGGTATAATTTATATGAAAACCCGCCCATTTGGGGTATAGTTGGATGGGTTTTGACAAATATATGCATCGACATAACCACCATCGCAATCAGATATAAAACATTTCTATCCAACCAAGGAAGTTCTTCTGTGCCCCCTCCCAGTCCACCCAGTTCCTTTGCCCACCCCCAAACACCCTCTGTACTGCCTTCTATTACTATAGATTAAATTAATCTTTTCTTTCATTTCATATAGATACAATCAAACGGTAGGTACATTTTTACATCCAGCATATTACACTTAACAGAATGTTCTGGAGATTCATTCATATTCATTCATTCACACTGTATGTGTCAGTAGTTAATCCTTTTTATTTGTGAGTAGTATTCCATTCTAAGGATAGACCACATTTCACCTATTCATTCAACTGTTGATGGACATCTGGGTTGTTTCCAGGCTTTTGGCTACTATGAGTGAATCTACTATGGATATTTGTGCAGAAGCCTTTCTGTGGAAAGGACATGTCCTTTCTTCTTTGGTAAATACCTGGAGTGAAAGTTCTGAGTTATTACTTTGCATTCTCACCAATAGTATTGTCAGTCTTTTTCATTTTAGCCATTTTATTTTATTTTTTTAACATCTTTATTGGGGTATAATTGCTTTACAATGGTGTGTTAGTTTCTGCTTTATAACAGAGTGAATCAGTTATACATATACATATGTTCCCATATCTCCTCCCTCTTTGTCTCCCTCCCTCCCACCCTTCCTACCCCACCCCTCCAGACAGCCACAAAGAACCGAGCCGGTTTCCCTGTGCCATGCGGCTGCTTCCCACTGGCTATCTACCTTACGTTTGTTAGTATATATATGTCCATGTCTCTCTCTCGCCCTATCACACCTCACCCTTCCCCCTCCCCATATCCTCAAGTCTGTTCTCCAGTAGGTCTCTGTCTTTATTCCTGTTTTACCCCTAGGTTCTTCATAACATTTTTTTTTCAAAAGAATGAAAAGAACTGAGGACAGTCTCAGAGACCTCTGGGACAACATTAAACGCACCAACATTCGAATTATAGGGGTTCCAGAAGAAGAAGAGAAAAAGAAAGGGACTGAGAAAATATTTGAAGAGATTATAGTTGAAAACTTCCCTAATATGGGAAAGGAAATCGTTAATCAAGTCCAGGAAGCACAGAGAGTCCCATACAGGATAAATTCAAGGAGAAATACGCCAAGACACATATTAATCAAACTGTCAAAAACTAAATACAAAGAAAGCATATTAAAAGCAGCAAGGGAAAAACAACAAATAACACACAAGGGAATCCCCATAAGGTTAACAGCTGATCTCTCAGCAGAAACTCTACAAGCCAGAAGGGAGTGGCAGGACATACTGAAAGTGATGAAGGAGAAAAACCTGCAACCAAGATTACTCTACCCAGCAAGGATCTCATTCAGATTTGATGGAGAAATTAAAACCTTTACAGACAAGCAAAAGCTGAGAGAGTTCAGCACCACCAAACCAGCTTTACAACAAATGCTAAAGGAACTTCTCTAGACAAAAACACAAGAGAAGGAAAAGTCCTATAATAACGAACCCAAAACAATTTAGAAAATGGGAATAGGAACATACATATCGATAATTACCTTAAATGTAAATGGACTAAATGCTCCCACCAAAAGACACAGATTGGCTGAATGGATACAAAAACAAGACCCATATATATGCTGTCTACAAGAGACCCACTTCAGACCTAGAGACACATACAGACTGAAAGTAAGGGGATGGAAAAAGATATTCCATGCAAATGGAAACCAAAAGAAAGCTGGAGTAGCAATTCTCATATCAGACAAAATAGACTTTAAAATAAGGACTATCAGAAGAGACAAAGAAGGACACTACATAATGATTAAGGGATCGATCCAAGAAGAAGAGATAACAATTGTAAATATTTATGCACCCAACATAGGAGCGCCTCAATACATAAGGCAAAAACTAGCAGCCATAAAAGGGGAAATCGACAGTAACACATTCATAGTAGGGGACTTCATTTTAGCCATTTTAGTTGGTGTGTGATGGCATCAGCATCTGTTTGTTGTTTTAAGTTGCATTTCCCAGTTGACTAATGATATTGGGAAAATTTTTATGTGCTTATTGACCATTTGTGTATCTTTTTCTGTGAAGCATATGATCAAAATGCTTGTCCATTTTTAATTGGGTTACTTGATGTCTTATTTTGTATTTGGAAGAATTCTCTATATATTCTCGCAAAACTCTCTGTTGAAAAAATTAATTGTGGATATTTTTTCACAATGTATGAATTGTGAAAAATTTTTATTTCCTTAGTGACTTTATTCAAAGAGCAAGAATGTTTAATTTTTATGGAGCTTGATTTCTAAATGTTTTTCTTTTATGATTGTTGCTTTTTGTGTCCATCTAAGGAACCATTGCTTAAGCTAAAGTAGCAAAGATTTTTCTAATGTCTTTGTCTAGACATTTTATAGTTTTAGATTTAGTGTTTAGCTCTGCAATCCATTTTGAGTTAATCTTTGTGTTTGTTGAGAGATAAAAGGCTGATGTATTTATTTTTTCTATAGGGATAACTAAAAAAAAATCTAATAATGGAATAAATATCCAAATAAATAAATAACCAAAAAAAAATCCTTCCCCCCACTGAATTGCCTTTGCACTTTTATAAACAATAAAATATTTTTTTTTCCTGGGATTTCTATTTTGTCACAGTGATTTATAAAAACTGTACTAATTTTAGTATTTAGTATCCAAAAAGCATTAAATTTTTGCTAGTTACATGAGGGCATAGTATTTCTTTAGGTTCATTTATTTTCTCATGGCTTTGAGTTGTTTGGGGGGCTACTGGAGACATGGATTTAGGAAGCTGCCTTACTCTCAGCTAGCTATCCCTTCCACATGAAATTCAGAATCACTTTAGTATGTTCTGTCAAAAGTCCTGTAATATTATAATTAATAAACAACTTCAGCAATGAGACAGATTTCAGGATCAATACAGAAAAGTCCATTGTATGTCCACACACTGGCAATGAACAATCTGAAACTGGAATTAAGAAAACACCACCATTATAAGCAGGAATAAATTTAAACCTAGGAGGAGTGAATTTAACAAAAGAACTATAAGACTTGCACACTGAGAACTACAAAACATTCTCCAAGAAAATTAAAGAATACCTAAATTAATGGAAAGACACCCCATATTCATGGACCAGAAAACTAACATTGTTAGGATGGCAACACTTCAAATAGATCTACAGATTTAACAACATCTGTCAGAATCTTGGCTGGCTTCTTTGTAGAAATTGACAAGTTGATCTCAAAATTCATATGGAATTTCAAGGGACCTCAAATATCCCAAACAATCTTGAAGAACAAAGTTGAAGGACTCACACTTTCTGAGTTCAAAACTTACACAAAGCAACAGTAACCAACAGTGTGGTACTGGCATTAGATGTATAGATTAGTGGAATGGAAGAGTCCAGAAAAAAGCCCATCATTATTGTTAATTAATTTTGACAAGGGTGAAAAGAACATTCAATGGGAAAAGAATAGTTTTTTTCACTAAATTGTGCTAGGACATCAAAAGAATGAAATTGGACCCTTACCTCAAATCATAAATGAATATTAACTCAAGTGGATTAATAGCGCTAATTTTTAGACTTAAAACTAAAAAATTCTTAGAAGAAAACATAGGGATAACTCTGGATTTGGCAATGAATTTTTTGTTGTGACATCAAAAACATGAGTAACAAAGGTAAAATTTAATAAATTGGACCTCATCAAAATTAAAAACTTATAAGCTTCAAAAGCTATCAACAAAGTAAAAAGACAACCCAGAGAAATGGAGAAGATATTTGCAAGTCATATATCTGAATTGTGTCTAGAATATATAAACAACTGTTACAACTCAGTGAAAAATAACCCAACTTTTAAGAATGCACAAATAGTGATAAAAGATATACAAATGGCAAATAAACAGCTGAAGCTATGCTCAAGATCATTAGTCATTAATTCAAATCACAATGATATACCACTTCACACCCACTGGAATGGCTAAAATAAAAAGACAATAAGTGTTGGTGAAGATGTGAAGAAATGAGAACACATACGTTGTTGGTGGGAATGTAAAATGATGCAGCTACTTTGGAAAACTGATTGGCAGTTCTTCAAAATGCAAAACATAAAGTTGCCATATAACCCCCAAATTCCAATCCTAGGTATAAACACAAGAGAAATGAAGACATATATCTACACAAAACTTGTACACAAATGTTCATAGCAGCATTATCCATAATAGTCAAAAAGTGGAAACAGCTTCAAGGTCACTCAACTGATAAAGGGACAAACAAAACAAGGTACATTCATAGAATGGAATATTATTAGACAATAAAAAAACGGAAGTATTGATACGTTACAACATGGATGCACCCTGAAAACAGTACATCAAGTGAAAGAAGCCAGACACAAAAGACAACATATTATATGAAATGTCCATATTAGGCAAATCCATCAAAGCAGAAAGTAAATTGATAATTGCCTAGATATGGGAGTTGGAGGGAAATGGGGAGTGACTGCTAAAAGATACCAGCTTTTTGCTGTTGCTTGTTTTTTTGTGGGTTTTATTTTATTTTATTTTTCTTGGTGTGAAGAAAATGTTTTAAAGTTGATTCAGGTGATGATTTACAACTCTAAATATATTAAAAACCACTGACTTCTATACTTTACATGGGTGAATCATACAGTAGCTGAACTAACAAAAGTTTGTGGGTTTGTTTTTTTTAAGAATGTGGCTTCTTTGGCAATGGTCTTGAAAAATTTCCCTTGTTGCCTGAATAAAATGACATGTAAAATGGTTAAATTGCTATTTTCAAAGGCTGCAGGATTCCTGCATTACTGGAACAAACCTTACTCAATAATGGTGGGGTTTTTTTAAGACCTTTCTTTTTTACAGCATTTTTGAGTTCACAGCAAAATTGAGGAGAAGGCACAGAGATATGTACAGCATCCCCTCTTGCCAACATCCTCCACTTGAGTGGTACTTATGTTACAATTTATGAACCTACACTGACACGTCATTATCACCTGAGTCCATAGTTTACGTTAGGGTTCACTCGATGTTGTACATTCAATGGATTTGGACTAATATATTACATGACATGTACCCATTATTATGGTATCATACAGAGTACTTTCACTGACCTAAAATCCTCTGTGTTCTGCCTATTCATCCCTCCCTCCCTCCCTTCCAACTCCTGGCAACCACTGATCTCTTTATTGTCTCCACAGTTTTGCCTTTTCCAGAATATCATAGAGTGAAACCATACTTTGACATACTCCATATGTCATAGAGTACATACCATACTTTTCAGACTGGCTTTGTTCACTTAGTGATGTGCATTTAAGGTTCCTCTATGTCTTTTCATGGTTTTATAGCTCATTTCTTTTTAGTGCTAAATAATATTCCATTGTCTGGATGGACCACAGTTTATTTAACATTCACCTACTGAAGTACATCTTGGTTGCTTCCAAGTTTTGGCAATGATGAATAAAGCTGCTATACACATCCATGTGCAGGTTTTTATGTGGACATGAGTTTTTATCTCCTTTGAGTCAATACCAAGGAGTGTGATGGCTGGATTGCATTGTAAGATGATGTTTAGTTTTATAGAAACCCTCAAAATCTCTTCCAAAGTGACCGTACCATTTTGCATTCCTACCATCAATGAATGAGAATTCCTGTTGCCCCCCATCCTTGCCAAAATTTGGTATTGTCAGTGTTCTAGATTCTGCCCATTCTAAAGGTGTGCAGTGATATCTCATTGTTATTTTAATTTCCCCAATTACATGTGACGTGGGGCATCTTCTCATAGGCTTATTTGCCACATCCATAGAACTTCTTCTGTACTTACATACTTTATAATGTACTAAAGGATCCACTTTGCTAACAGTTCATTTACCATTTACTATCTATGTTCATAGGAGAGACTGGCCTATAGTTGCCTCAGCTCTGCCCAAGTTTGGTATCCACATAACAGTAACCCTAGCCTACCCCCCACCCTAACAATAATCAAAATTAGTTGATAGATTTCCATGATTTCTATACTGTGGAACAGTTTGAATAGGATAGGAACTAACTGTAAACTTACCTTTCTGGTTTTTCTTTTTTAAAGGGCAGGTGAGGTAAGCAGACAGCGGTGTGAAGAGATTAGAGAGGTATTAGACTATTATTTTATATACAACTCCAATTTTCTAATTCTTCCCAGGCAAATGTCCATAATTCCTATGTTCTAGAAAATTATCTATTTTATCTAATTTTTCATATTGGATGCAAGTTTCTTTAGAATCTGTAAAATTTCTACTGTATTTTTAATTTCCTTTTTATAATGCATGGGGGAAGGTTGTTTTGCTAGAGGTCTAACTATTTTATTATTCTTTTTAAAACGAAGCCTTTTAAATTGGTTAGTAAATTCCTGCAATTTTTGTTTGTTCCTTCTTTCAATAATCTGTACTCTAAACTTTGTTATTTTCTGCTTTCTCCGCTTTTGTTTTCTGGTTCTTTTCCAAGGACTCTCCAATGATTTTCATTAAATAGAGAGCAAAGTGATAAAAGTTCCCATAGGGCTTCCCTGGTGGCGCAGTGGTTGAGAGTCCGCCTGCCGATGCAGGGGACACGGGTTCGTGCCCCAGTCCGGGAGGATCCCACGTGCCGCGGAGCGGCTGGGCCCG
>NW_006771793.1:553637-566424 GCF_000442215.2 Lipotes vexillifer
CTTTTGGGCTTCCGTATCTTGGCTGTTGTCAAAGCTGCCATGAATATTGGGGTATATCTCTTTTTGAAGGATATTTATTTTTTTTGTGGTATGCGGGCCTCTCACCGCTGCGGCCTCTCCCGCTGCGGAGCACAGGCTCCGGACGCGCAGGCTCAGCGGCCATGGGTCACGGGCCCAGCTGCTCCACGGCATGTGGGATCTGCCCGGACTGGGGCACGAACCCGTGTCCCCTGCATCGGCAGGCGGACTCTCAACCACTGTGCCACCAGGGAAGCCCTGTTTATACTTTTTTGAATTGTGATGATATTGCTTTAAAAATTCTAGTTTTATAGCATTAAAAAAATCATCCAAAATCATAGACACCTCCCTGAATGGTGAGATACAACTAGTCTGCCCTCATCCACTTATGTAAAGTTCTATAGCACATAGGAATAGGAGAAGACAGGACTCAAGTTTGGTTTTTGGTTTTGTTTCTTTTCACTTATGATGTGTGAAGACTGCTGCCACTTGGTGGTAGAGGTATTCCATCATTACGCCATTAATAGATCTCACTAGAATAAGGTTTCATTACTCTGGATATTGGATAAGGCCCTGCCAGAAGGCCTTCAATACCCTAAGGATAAGATGTGCTAAGTCCCCAAATTAGGTACAGCCGTCTTTGGGCAAAAATTTGAGGGTTTGTACTGGGTTTGAGGAGCCTTGATCAAGATATTTCCCGAGGGTGACAAACCCATAATTGCACTTATCAGCTTTCGGCTGCCTTGATAAATGCAACCTTCTGTGATTTATCACCCAGACTATTTTTACTCAGGGGCTCTCCCCATTGTAATAGACTAGAGATTTTCAGGAATGGCACCGCAGGCTTTTTTTTTTTTTTTTTTTGGTGAAATTACTTTTGTTCTTTCCACAAACATCAAATCTTTGACTTTGTGTTATTCCCCCAAGATATTCTAGACACACTTGTATTTAAAAGGATTAATATATACACACACACACACACACACACACACACACACACACACATATATATAATGACTTGAATTCAGTAGCGGAGAAAAAAGAAAGCTTGTGAATAACCACTCAGTGGGATAAATTAGATCCAATCCACATGAAGCACTCTGTAAAAGAGGCGTAAGGAGGCAGGTAAGGGATAAACAGGGAAGGCTTCTCTGAGGTTACCATTTTCACTGGGTGTGGAGAGCAGAAGTCCACACACTGGCCTCCTGCCACCATCTTTCCCTCAGCACTGTTCCCCTGCCTACTAACTCCTGTGACCAGTAGGACACGTCACACACAAAACTGCAGTGTTGCTGTAAATGCACGAACAGAAATCAACTGATATTTACCTGGTGGTGCCTCTAATAAATATTTAAATGGAGGGTAACATGAAAGACATGATATATTGATATTCTTCTTTTCACATTCCTGTAGGACATGGACCCACTTTACACACCCAAGAGTTTCATTGTTCGCTTCACTAAGTGTTGCATTATACGTTTCACTTTCCTTGTCATAAAAGTAGTCCACAGAGATACCTGCATATTTGTCTCCTGAAAGAAAATAAAATAGTGAAGCTTATCTTTTATATTTCAGAATGAATAAACCTCTATTAAATACAAACTCCTTCATGTATAGTTTTAAAAATATCCAATCTCCAACAAAATAACCCCAGGAACATAAAAAAGAGAAGGGACATATCAGTGCCTCCATGTTATTCTTTCGTGATTCCCTTTTCATCACTGTCCCATCAAAGACCTCAGCTTGTGAGTTTGTATTTGGATGATAATTGGATTAATGTCTGTCTTCCTAACTGGACTGTAAATTCCATGAGAGAAAAATCCCATCAATTTTGACCATTGCCATAAATCCAGATCCTTGTGTAAAACCTGTCATCAGAAAGGGCTCAAAAACGGTTGAATTACACAGAAATGAACAACGCATCTGACAAATTTCTTCTTCTTGCTCTATCATTTCCTTTGCTTTCTAAAGTGTAGTATTTGATTATCTCTTTCTCTCGATACAGGGAACATTAATTACTTAGGGAGCAGAGGCCTCGTTATTCCTCTACTCGTGTAAAATTATTGATACAACTCCTCCTAAGCACTTTCCCTGAGTGTCATCTCACACTCTTCCCTTTATTTAAACAGACTCCATTGACTCGTAAAAATATCTTTTTAACACACATTCACTTATTCACTCATCTTTAGTACAAAAAAATTATGAAGCCTTTATTTTGCTTAAGACACTGTCCCAAGCACTAGGAATACAAATGATCCGCTTTTGGAACTATAGAATCTAACGTGCAGACAGGCACAAGCATGAATTACAGAAAACACCAAAATAAGATGATGCACAAAATAATACAGGGGTAAAGACGCAGAGAAGTCTGTTCAGATTGCAGGACGAGGAGGGGCCCTCCAGAGACGTGAGTCAGTTTGCATTTAAAATATGAGCAGGACATAGAAAAATTGATGGGGGGGGGTGGCGGATGAGGATGCATTCCAAGTGTAGAGGAAGAACAGGGGTGAACACAGGGGCAGGAAGAAACATGTTTTAAGAAACTGAGCACTTCCACATTTACTTAAGTGAAAAGTGTAAGGAGGCAACAGTGCAAGAGGAACCTGGTCATCAAGATCATATTCATTAATCAAACATACAAAGGCTGATGTCTGCACTAAATATACAGAGAGCCGCTGAAGGTCGGGACTCCAGCGGTGAGATTTAGAAACATGTGGAGGGATGAGCCCTGGCCACAAAGAAGGCCTCTGCTTCCACTGAGAACAGAGGAAGAAAATGGGTAAAGGATGGATACAAACTGTTCTCAAGCATCTGCTTTGAGCCTAACCCTGGCGAGACAGAGAGACTTTTTCTTCTTGATGAGCCTTGAAGGTATTATTCACATTTCATATTTATCATTACACAGAATCCTCTCCCAACCGCTAAACAAACTTGCTGTCATCCCACTTTACAAATACGCAAACTGAAGTTAAGTGGCTCCACCAAGGTTGTTTAGCTAGTAATTATCAATCCTAATGCTCAAAACTAGGTCTGAATATGACATCAAAGCTTCTTGCCCTGAAGGACCCTGGCTCTTAATAGTTGGAGCTAATCAATGGTGAGAAATTAGAGCCAGTGAGTTTAGCCTGCTGGGGGGTCTTGAAAGCTTGTAATAAAGAAGGAAATCATTAAAGTGATATATGTTGCCTCTAGGTAGACAAACTTACCACATGATGGATTATGTGTAGAAGTAGGACCTGTAATAGAAAAAAAAGAAAATGCAAATTATTAAAATTGCATTTTAGAATATCTCTGCTCTAGTCATTCTGAGGAAGGGTGGTTTACAATGTTCCGTCTTCATAAACTATAGAATCTACTGAGTTAGGTTTAACAGATGATGCAGGGTTTGCAGTGCCTGTTCCCATGTTTGCATCTCAAAACTTCAAAGGTTGTAAACCAACAAGCTAGTCCTATAAAACGTTTTCATGAATTCACCCAATAAACACAACAGTGATAATACAATATTAAGACTTTTGGGCACACATCTGATTATGGAATGGTGACGTGGTTGACTATTTAAGCAGCCAGAAGTATTATAAAAGTCTTCCTCCCTTTGATTAATCTCAAAATAGGTTTATATAATTATAATCCCTAGAAAGTTCAGTTTACTCCTTTGTTTATTAAAAAAAAAAAATCAGAAAATAGGCAAAGGGCTGCTTCATTGTCTGGTTTAACTTTTGTAAACTCTTTGCCCATAAACTAAATCCAGGGTAACACATCGTTCCGTCCACCAACTGAGAACTATCTTGTGTGAGCATATGTATTTAACTGAAGAATTGGATGGAAATGGGGTTTGTGGAAGCTAAGAGATCTCTGCTAATCTGGTCTTTGAGATGGAGAACTTGCAGGGAGAATAGTGTTCTGGCAGGCTCTGAATGGCTGACCCATTGCAGGCTCTACCACCCCCTGGACGTTCGTTCCCTGCATGGAGCCCCCCACCTCCGTCTCCACATTCCACGTGTGTTTCTGGAGCTCTGCAATCACTCCTCTGCCACTGACCTCTTGGAACAGAGAGCACCACTGAGAGAATTGTTCTTTTTCATACCAACACCGAAACCCACTCTTAGAAGTCCTAGTATAGCTGGTCATTTCTATGAGTTTTCATAGAGTACACAATTCTTGGAGGATGCTACGACCATGATGTAAGAGGTTATCACAGTCACCGGCCCTGATCTCATCGGCTGTTGCACTGCGGAAACTGATCCGTGTTTTGGACTAACTGCCCTTCCACAGCCCTCAGGATTAGAACACTCAATTGAACTTCTCGAAGGAAGAACCCAGGGTGGAGTCAACGGGAGACCCTTCAATGAGCATGTCCAAAGCACATGGTGGTGGTGTGACTGCATGACTGGGGGTCAGGTTGTCACCTGTTGTTGTGAGATCAGTTGTAGAGATAATGCCTTTTGCAGGGGTCAGAGAGGATGGTGTAGTGGACGCATTGAGCACATCTGCAAGGAAATGAACAGAGGGTCACAGTTAATGAGTTTGTCATATCGAGGGTCGAGGGGAAAACTCTTTAGCAAAGATGATTTCTTAACTGAATCTTTGCTAGAGGCTTTCTCCTCGTTTGAATTGACACTTGCTTGTTTTTAAAATAAGAAAGTGAGTCAAAGATTTGTCTACACGTGGCCCTTTAAGATGACTAAGAGTGCAAACAATTGGAACTAGACATTGTATACGTTGAAAAGAAACTATTCATTCCTTAGTATAATTCTGACATGTGCAGTCTTCCTCAAACTACCTCTCATCCTGTTACAACTATCCTTATTTTAATTACTAACAAGGATACCCATTACCCTTTTGTGCTATTCAGTTCATACCAGACTTTTTACATATTCCGTCTTCCTATCAATCCTATGAAATGAGTATTATTATACCCATTTTTACAGAAAGAAAAATTGACACACAGAAAGTCTAAGTAACTTGTCCTAAAGTCAGCTAGAAAGTTGAAGAGGCTGTATTTGATCTCAGGGCTATAGGACATTAAAGTTTGTTATCTTTCTTCTTCACCATGAACTTTTATAATATATAAATAATAAAATAAAATATGCCCATAGAAAGCTTACTGGTAAGGTTATTTTTTTTTTTCCTAATTTAGTATCACTGTGTGAAAATTTGTAAAACAGCAAACCCACAGTCATATTTGGTGTGAAATAAAAGAGCCACATGACAGTTTTCCAGTTTCCATTTCATCATCCAGAACCTAAAACACCTAGAGCATCATGGTCAAACCTGAGGCATTGTCTTGGGTGGTCGAGTTGGAGATGTGTGCAGGTGAGGCAGCAAGACTGCTGTGTGCAGGGCTGAGAGTGGTTACTGGTGGGAAAGCTGTGTCTGCAGGCAAGGTGCTCGGTGCAGTCCTCTCTCCTGGAGCCCCTGCAATCACAAAGGCCATCAGCCTTCCTGCCCCACAAGGGCAGGGGCCACACAGCCCACAGAGGCATGTTTATTAATAGAGGCTAAGGCCAGGGCTTCCCTAGTGGTCCAGGGGTTAAGAACCTGCCTGCCAAGGCAGGGAGCACAGGTTTGAACCCTGGTCCAGGAAGATCCCACATGCCACGGAGCAACGAAGCCCATGCACCACAACTACTGAGCCTGTACTCTAGAGCCCACGAGCCACAACTACTGAGCCCACATGCCACAACTACTGAAGCCCATGCACCACAACTACTGAGCCCATGCTCCACAACTACTGAGCCTATGCTCTAGAGCCTGCTAGCCACAACTACTGAGGCCACATGCCACAACCACTGAGCCCACGTGCCACAACTACTGAGCCCACGTGCCACAACTACTGAAGCCCATGCACCTAGAGCCCGAGCTCCGCAACAGGAGAAGCCACTGCAATGAGAAGCCCATGCACCGCAACGAAGTGTAGCCCCCCACTCGCTGGCAACTAGAGAAAGTCCGCGCTCAGCAACGAAGACCCAAGGCAGCCAAAAATAAATTTAAAAAAAAAAAATCACTTTAGAAGCTAAGGCCAGGCAGTAAACACTCAAGCACTCCTGCTACCTCACAACCTACGCGTCTACAAATTGGGATGAAAAATAACACGGCTTATGGGAGAGATGAGTTTAAAGGCAGACACCTCAGAACCTATGCAGCTTTTGGCATCACAGCACACATTTTAAAAGTATCTGGGACCTCGGGAGAAAGCCTGGACTGCCCAGGAAGGCCAAGCCTCCTGGCGGGGGGCTGCCTTAGGCAATACTGAAAATGCACAGAGTGAGTGCCGCTGGCTGGCGCAGGGACCACAGAGATGGACGTGAGCTCTGAGGGCAAAAGGCTGCTGCGGTGAGGTTACCACAAGAGGAACTGCCGTCCGCCCCTGCCAAGCGCCGTGGGTGAGGTGCACCTCTCTGGGGAGGGATCCCTGGGTGCAGGTGCTTCCTTCCGATTTTCTGAAAATAGAGCTGAAGGGGATCCCGCCTGTGCAGTTGCTGAACTGGGGGTTGTTTTCCTTCCAGCTGAAGGTCACAATACTACCTTCACTATGGAGGCTCCCCTTGCCAGGAAAAAGCAAACTGATTTAGAGCCCAGGAACTTCCCATTATATTGACAGCATCCCCTTCGTTTCCAATTACAGATGAGCTAGTGGGTATAGAATCAAGGGTTGTCGCTGATAAAAGCCCACACTGTATTCGGTAAGGACTTTTCATTGTCAAGGTTCAAAGCACCCACCGCATGTCACATCTTTCCTCCCACGCACAGACATCACACCCAGAATCACAGCACAAGGGATGCCAACTAGATGCCTAGCACTATGCTAGTGGTCCTGGCAGAAGCAAAAGAAATAGGGCTAGCTCCTAGTTGAGCTTTGTGTGGTTATTTCACTGTCACGATCCCTGGGGTCACCGGTTCAATGGTATGAGGTGGGTCCTGCATCTGCAGTCAGATGCTCAGTGTTTCAGCCGAGTGACACACGCATGCGCATCCCCCAGATGGCTCTGACGCGAGCCCTCAGGCACCCTCCAATCACCCACATCCATGCCACTAGGACTGAACATGCATCTACTAAATTTTCAGTTTGGGTTCTCAGCTCAGTCTTCAAATACCACCGAACCCCAAATTTAACTAAACCGTGGAACAGGACGAATAGCTTAAACATCAGTTCTTCAGGTTGGGATCCTCAGTGGAAGCCTCCCACAGAACCAGGAGAAGATGCATTTTTTTAATCCTTTAAAAAGAAAATGGTAGGCACACAACTGGCCCTCTCCAAATTTCAAAATCAGCTAGGCTTGACTTTAGCCTTCCTCCACATTTTTTTCTACTCCTTGCTTCACTAGCTCATTCTCTCTGCCCCTCCCCAAGGTCCCTGGTCCTCATGCCATTCTGAGGTCTCCCACCCTCACCCTCTGCACATCCCTGACCTTCCCTCTTCATAGGAAAACTACTTTCCCTGATTTAGTGATCTCAGCGATGGCTTAGGAATGGCAATTACAATTTGAATGAGGTTAATTAATCCTAATAGATGTTTAATTAGTGGAATTAGCCACTGGGAGAGAAAGAAGCCCTTGATGGGGCAAAGCAGACTAAATTGTGTGATGACCAGCCTCCCAGGTCAACCCTCCTTAGCTTTTTCCCAGATCCTTCCCATCCACAACTTCTGTGGATTTGCTAAAAGCTCCAGATCTTTTTACTGCTGTTCCCATGGCAGCCAGAGTGAGTGAAGTGGGGCAGGGAGACGAGGGCAGCTCTTTCCCCAGCTGTTTAAGCTTCCTGGATTGCCTGTCATGATTTTTATGCCGAAGGAGCAGTTTAAATACTTCAAAATAATAATTATTCTATCTGATACACTTGGCTTCCTCGTTGGAGCCATACTTAAAGCAAGGCCACTTCACTGCCAGGCTCCCCATTCATATCTTTAATTTTCAGGCACTCAGGTCACTAAGTGTCACCATCTACTCTTCACTGTTTTGTTTAGGTAGGAGGTCTTTAAGGAAAGAATCTGTGCATATATTCTTTATTACTAGCAAGAAGTTTTCACTGCAGAATTATACTTGCCTAAAATATAAACAAACATATAAAGCCCTGACTAACCCACTGAACAGGTCTTTCCTGTATTCTCATAATTCTCATTCTTTATCAATTCATCACTATTACAAGGACCTTTGTTAGGTGCCCTCTTGGAAGAGGGGTGACTATGAAAGTTTGAAATTCCAAATCCATCCACCAGCAAATGCTACAGGTGGAACAGTGGTTGGAGTCCCTCACTCCGTACTTAGACGGTGTCCATGTGCTCTTTGTATTTGCACAAGTCTGAAGGACCCACAAACTGGACTTGACATTCCTTGCAGAGCTGGGGTGAGTGCAGAGAGGCACCCATGGGTCTGCGGGAGATGGCAGGTGAGGCGTCTGGGCTGGTTAACCTCTAAGGTAGGAAAGCAAGATCATTGTATCAATATCTCCCCATGGCAGGCGAAAGTTTTAAATACCAGGAAGTTATAAGGAGCAAACTGTTATTATAGTTTACCAAACTGTGAAATGGCCCAGTCTGTTCAAGTGCAAGTCTGCTCGTCTTTAAGTTCACCTGCCAGAA
The DNA here is from genome assembly GCF_000442215.2 of Lipotes vexillifer. Taxonomy (NCBI): domain Eukaryota; kingdom Metazoa; phylum Chordata; class Mammalia; order Artiodactyla; family Lipotidae; genus Lipotes; species Lipotes vexillifer. The sequence continues at coordinate 562,234 of NW_006771793.1, forward strand.
GGGTAGCACCCGCGTGCTCGTTTACACATCTCGGAGCCTGTCTGGGTTGATGCAGCCATAGGTGGCTCATGTTTCCAGGTGGCTTTTGTGACTTTCAGGTCACTATGAGCTTTTGGAATTCTCCATCAACTCCACAACTGAAAATGAGGACATTTCTTTGTAGGCAGAATAAGCAAAGAATCCCCCAATATACAAGAATCTCTTACACGAGGAAAAGATCAGAAAAATGTGCGAGAGATGTAAGAGACAATGGTCAAATAGTATATGCAAGGATGCTCATTATTATGAAAAAAAGATTAATGTAAATCAAAGCATAAATCAAAATGAAAAATGTTTATCATACTGACAGAGTTTTAAAAGATTGATAATAGCTAGTATCAGAAGTGATATGAGGAAACACACACACTCACAGAATTATATGCTGAGAGTCTGGAAGATAGACAACTTTTTAAGGAACAGCGTTTGGGGAGAGTGTATTTTCATTGTGTGTGTGTGTGTGTGTGTGTAATGCTTCTATAATGCTGTTTTGCAACATGCATACATTAATTGTATAAAGATAATATTACAAAATTAAATTTAGTGTTATGCATGTGAATGTTTATTGTAATAATTATTTTTTAATTTTTGAAATGGTGTATAATATACTGTTACAAAAATGGATTGAGGCATAATTTTCCCCTTCATATATTAGTAAGCAAGAAAAATTTGATTACATTCCATTCCACAGTACAAATCAATCATAAACATAAAATAAATAACACCTATAGGTTTTATCCCAGTAGAGAATTGAAATATCACCGATTATTTTCCAGAAAAGAAAATGTGCTGTATTGTTTGAAAGCATAAGAAATTTTCCAAGCTAATTTTATCACTAGTATTATTGAGCCAGAGCAAGTTAGTATTTTTAAATAATTCATCCATATGTCCAATCTATTTCATTTTAAACCTTTTTTTCTCGCACTTTTCTTCATATGTAACTCTCTGGCTTTAACGTTTTCAGGGGGAAAAAAATGGGGGAAATAAAAAGGTAGGAACGTTGTATGTGTGTATTTGTGCATGTGAGGTGAAATGTGGAAGCTTTGAAATAGAAAACTCTGTGTGATGTTATTCAGTCAATAAAAAAGCTTAGCATGAAAAGTTCTATGTAGCCATCAGTTTCCTCATCCTCACATTCCTTTTGTTAAAAGGAATTCCAACACTTGCAATGTTTAGATAGGTCCCAGCCACCTCCGCTGCCCTATGGTAGCAGGGAAAATGGGATAAAGATTAAATATACATTACTGTAATTGATATAAAGGGCTCTGAACATTTATTCAACCACTTACCACAGCCAATAAACTTCATCCAGATGGTACTCAAAACACTGCGTGTACCCATCACCCAGGAATGTGATGGTGTTAACTGTGCTTGTGTTTCAAGCTAAGATTGATGACCTTATTGAACAAATATCTTAGTCTTTTTAAACAGAACATGTCTATTAACCAGTTTGCCTCAGAAAGTGGCACACAGCACATTATTTAGGAAAAGGTAGGAACAAATCTCAGGATGGTCAGTTTATGTACCAGATACATTTGTGGACCTAACATTAAACAGAGAACGAGTGGATCAATGGTGTCCCTGGATTTTAGGAGCATCAGAGGTTTTCCCCAGCAGAAATACCTCCCATGTCACTCTGATATTTTGCTACGAATAGGACCACATCATCTTAAATTCTACCACTGGGACTCACAACCCTAATTAAATACTTTAAAAAAAAAAAACAGTGCAAATATCCCTTGAAGAAATCCAAATAGCAAAGCTGAATTATTAATCCTCAGTGTGGGTTTTTAAAAAAATAATAAATTGTCTGTCTCCAATAATTTTCTGATATTGAGGATCTGGGATTGAACCAAGAAAAATTCTACTTTGAGCCGGGGAGTGTGAGACCAACAAAGACCTGAAAGAGGACATTCTGACCTCCCCAGGGCTACAGAAAACTTAGGTGAGCAGGAACCAGGAAAATGATGCAGCATGTGGGGATCAGAGGACACTGAGAACTGCCGCTGTCCCCCGTTAACACACCCTGATTTTACTTAGGGGGACTTCCCTCCCTCCCCGTCTCCCTAACAACAGGCTTCATTACTTTCGCCGGCCAATATTTCATGAACACCTAGATGTTCTACGTTTTACACACTTTAGTAAAATCTCACACATAGAAACTGAACATAATTTAAACTGTTCTGATAACTTTAAAATTTAAAAAGTAAAAACAAAGAGAGACAAGTTTTTCCCTAATCCCATCTCAGTTAAGATCGCTGCCAACCTGTCACAGCAAGAGAACTATCATTATCCCAAGAGTTCAGGGATGCTTCCGTGGTGGTACTTTCTGGGCTAGGAGTAGGCGTGGTCTCTGAGGAGTCATTTTCTCGTTCAGAGATGCTTGCAAGTGAGAATGCAGTGGTGTGAGCAGGTAAGGGATCACCTGCAGGCAGAGTAGAGGGCTCTTCTGTTGTGTTCATTCCTGTCACATTCATGGGAGATGGAGGGGGGAGAAAATAAACATGTGAGTCACACCCTGAATCATATAATCTGAGCCAGCTAACTCCCCAGCCCATTACCATACGTACATAAATATACCTACCTATACGTGTGTATATACACACACACACCATACAGATGGGTTATGGTGTATGTGTGTAGATGGGGTGTGTGTATATTTGACAATGCGTACACATGTATGCACATGCATATGTACAAATATAGATGCAACCAGAGGGATAGATGGAATATATAGACTTAGACAGAAAGCAAGCTGCAGAACAGGGGCTAAAGGTGAAAATGGGGAAATGAGGTGAAAGCAGCTATTCCCTGCACTCTTCTCACTTCACTGGTGGATTCTCAACTGTCCAAAGCAATTGGGTTCAGAAGGATGAAACACCAGGCGTAAAGATGATTAAAAGAAATTCTGGAAGATTGATCAACAAAGAAAAGAATAAAGAAAGATAAAGTTGGAAGGGGATTATTAGGAGGGCTAGCATTCCAGGAGAATAAAATGAAAGACAAGAGTTCTAGACGCACACACTGTTTTTTTTTCTTAATCAATCAAATTCAAACAAAGCAAAGACCAAGCAAAAGACTGGAAAACAAAATTCACAAACAAGTATACAGATGACCCAAGTCTACACAAATGGTTTTTTCATGATAACCAAAGAAACACAATTTGAGATACTGATATAACTTTTTCCCCAGTTTCAGTTCACTTCAGGAAAAAGAAAACTGGCAAGAGAAAAGAAAACTGTAGCAAGGGAGTGGTAAAGCAGGTCTGTGCACAGCTGAGATGAGCACACAAATGGAAAAACCTGCCTGCAGAGCAAATGAGCACCGTGCACTAAAGGCCTTTACATTTGTGTGCTCTCTTATTCAGAAAGTGGATTTCTTTATCTCAAAGAATGCGAAAGTACACCAGTTTAAAAAAAGAAACATGTTGTTCTCTCTGAATATTAGGATTATAGAGGTGCATTTTTTTCTGAATTTTCTGTTTAACATGTGTTTACTTCTATGAATAGCAAATTTTGTTTTGCAATATCTAATTAATAAAAAAAATGAGTTATATCACACAAGCATTTTAATTAACTCAGTTCAATAAGATTGGACAAGCGAGAATAGCACAAATATGGGAAAAGGGAGAGAATGGGGGGCAAATCAGAAAAGGAGAAGTGCTAAGAAAGGCAGAACTAAGAATGGAAATGGAAGATCACTGAGTAGAGAATTAAGAAATGGAAACAGGGCTTCCCTGGTGGCGCAGTGGTTGAGAGTCCGCCTGCCGATGCAGGGGACACGGGTTTGTGCCCCGGTCCGGGAGGATCCCACATGCCGTGGAGCGGATGGGCCCGTGAGCCATGGCAGTTGAGCCTGCGTGTCTGCTCCGCAACGGGAGAGGCCACAGCAGTGCAGCTTTATTCATTAATGTTGAAGGTGATGTGAAATCCATTTTTACTAAGTACCCGTAAAAGCCATCTGAGTGGGGCTTCCCTGGTGGCGCAGTGGTTGAGAGTCCGCCTGCCGATGCAGAGGACACGGGTGTGTGCCCCGGTCCGGGAAGATCCCACATGCCGCGGAACGGCTGGGCCCGTGAGCCATGGCCGCTAAGCCTGCGTATCCGGAGCCTGTGCTCCGCAATGGGAAAGGCCAGAACAGTCAGAGTCCTGCGTA
>NW_006771793.1:567805-583057 GCF_000442215.2 Lipotes vexillifer
GCAGGAATGTTAAGAACAAGAGAATGTCAAGGACTATTCATGATTATAAAGTTGTCCTTACAAAATGATTTCACAAGAAAATAATAGAAAATTCTATCAATGTTAAATATATAAACTTGGCAAGAATAAGTAAAATGTAAATACCTTGAATGGAAGGAATGGTGTCTTGTCCTGCAAAAAGGAAAACAAACATCTCTTAGAAAGTTTCAAACTTCATATATACATATGTAAATATAAGTTAGATTTATGTGTATATATATATATATATATATATGTATATACAAACAGCATCCCTATGTTAATTCACATTCACAAAGTGACAAATTTCAGTACACTTTACCCTGGTGAAACCATAGTCCTTCTCTTAATATCATGCTTACAAAGCCCAAGTATGTCAAAACTATGCTATTAGTTTTTGAATTCTCAGGTAAAATAAAAATAATAGGAAAAAAAGGAGAGCTGTGGAATTAATTTCAAGTCTGCAAAAGACTTCGAAAAGACTTCTGGAAAAATTTTCCCAAATGCATTCCTTTATTGAGATGATGATTATTGATTGAGTACTTACTATATTCTAGATATTATGCCACATTCTAGGATAAAATATGATCGAGTTATAGAAATTCTCTACCCCCAGTGAGCTTAGTTCAATGTGAGATATAGAACAAAAAAAATAAAAGAGAGAAAGAAAGAAGGAAGGAAGGAGGAAGGAAGGAAGAAAGAGAGAAAGAGAAAGAAAGAAAGAAAGAAACAAAGAAACAAAGAAAGAAGGAAGGAAGGAGGAAGGAAGGAAGAAAGAGAAAGAGAAAGAAGGAAGAAAAGAAAGAAACAAAGAAACAAACAAACAAAAAAGGAAAAGAAAGAAAGCCATACAGTGTGATGACAGATGAGAAGAAATATGATACAGAAACAAATATGAGGACCACCTAATTCAGACTCTCAGGGCTGGTGGCTGGCTGGTGGAGGAGGTGTTAGAGAGGGCTTCGTGGGTACATTTAGTCTGTGACCTAAAGGATTATGGACAGCTACCTAAGTCCTAGAATAAGAAGAAGTTGGGATTTATCTTGCAGGCTTTAGCCATCGGCAAGAGGTGTTAAGGGGAGGTCTAATGGAGAAGCATTTCAATTTTCAATCAGTCTTGTTATGAAATGGAAGGTAGATTATCAAAAGGCAAAGCTGGGAACAGGAGAATGAGGAGACTTAAAGAAAAGCATATGAGAAGGATGATGTCCTACGTGAGAAAAATGGTACCCACAACTCAAAAAAAAAATGAGATTCATGAAACACTTAGGAAGTAGTCATCAAGGTTTTGTAAATCTTTGAACGCAAGGAGGAGGAGGAATAATTGGAAAGACACTCAAGTTGGTAACTGAACATCTTAGTGAACTGAAGTAGGGAGACTGTGGACGCTTTCACTGAGTGAAAGAAGAAAGGAAAGCAGGTGGGAGGGGAGCATCTGATACGCCTCAGACTTCTGTGTGAAAACGCTTAGCAGCGCTATCTGTGGAGGTGAGCAGCTCAGGCTACACATCTGGGCTGAGGCTGCAGATCAGCATATGGACAGATATTACAACTGTGGAGGTGACGATTCCAAGTCATATAAAAGAGGAGCATCCAGCATAGAACCCTAAAGGTTAATGTTGAAGGAGAGCCCAGCAAAGGCGACCTAACTTTCCATGCAGCGGGGAGACCAAAGTCAACAAGACTTCAGAGCAAGGGTTGTTTCAAGAAGGAAATGATTGAACTAAGACGAGTACTAACATGAATCACTGGATTGATCACTAGGGTCTGTGGGAATGCTGGGAAAACCGGCTTTATTGGCATGATGGGAACTGGATTCCATCCACATGGAGTAAGACGTGGATCCATCCGCCATCTTAGTAAGTGACAATTAAATAAAGAGATCATAAAGTTCTCCCCCAAATGACAGTCAACTCACCTTGTGAAAGGGCAGCAAGCAGCAGATGGAAGTATGGGTGGGTGAGTATTTAAGGTACTTCCTGCCTTGAGATTTTATTTTCTGAGAACAGACTGATCTGAAAAAACTCTCTCCCCTCAGAAGCACCATCAGAGGTATATGACCCAGTATTCTTCAATCACATTTCCTGGCTTATTCCTCAAAATAAAATGTATTTTTGTATTTTATATATGTATATGTAAAATATATATTATATAAATATGTGTAATTATTAAAATATATATTTAAAAATATATAAAATACTTTCTTATTTTCTTATTATAGTTCTCTATGTTTTCTTTCTTTTCTTTAAATTTATTTTATTGAAGTATAGTTGATTCTACTTTTTCTTAACCATTCATAGTTAATATTGTTTTAAATTTATATTATTTGCATTTTTGTCCCTCCTCTTTAGTCAGCTTTTATCTTTCTATCCCATAATATAAAATGACTTTTTTAAAGTTTTTTTTTTAAGTTGTTATCTTCCTGTTAATAGTCTTCCCTTTCCTCTCATTTATTCTTATTTCCTTCTAAATAAAGTTCTTAGAATTGTGTTGATTTGTAAAAAAAAAAAAAAAAAAAAGTAATAAGAGAAATAAAATATCAGCATATCAGTAACTAACATCTTGTGTTTTAAGTGAAGAAAAAATAGCCCTCGTGGTAATTGTTCATAAAGAATTGAGCATATTGCCACATTCAAAATATTCAAGTTAGTTTAAGTGTATGAACACATTTCATAGAATACACCCCTCTCCTTCATCTGAGAAATCTATAAGGTTTTAAGTATCTAAAACTATTTTGATGTGCCACTTCTCGGTATAAACACTTAAATCCTTGGAACTTCAGACAAGTTCATTTGATTCAGACAGGTCCAAGAGAGATGCATTGTTTTGCTGGCATGCTATTAGTGGCTGCTTTTGAACATGATGAAGGTATGGTCCTTTTCCCTGGAAAAGCTCATAACCCATAAGACATATAGATAGAGATAGAGATTTAATCTTCAGTGGTCTGCAAAGACATTTAAGTCATAGATGTACTTTATTATGACTAATAAAAGCCCATCCACCTGAGGTCAGCAAGAATCACACAAGATGAGGATGGTGGAGAAGAGAAGCTTTGGCTACATAGCAAAGAGTCTTGCGCATAATATGTGGTCCGTAAGTCATTACTGAATGATTCTGAGCATGAGTAAATGCAAGGGAGAAGTCAGACCTGAAAACAACAGCTTTGGGACAAAAGCCAAGAGCGAACATTAGAGACTAGGTGAGGAGACTGAATTTTGTCCTGAGTGATGGAATCAACTAATATAGAGGAAAAATCAAATAGTAGATTTGATGACAGAGAAAAGAGAAATCTTAATGGTACCCATACTAGCTCCATCACTAATTCCACAGACCACTCTAATCTATTGTTCTGATCTATTAATTTTTTGCCACTAAAATACGTAACACAAATAACATAGAGCATTTTATAATAAGGAATTATAATTTATCACATATTTATTGTGGACATGAGAAAAGAAATGATGGCACAACAAGGAAGCTATTTCTTTTGCACCTAAGAACTATGAATACTAGAATAAATATGCTAGAAATGTTTCCAACCAGTAGACCACTTATTAGGCCACATTTGTGTCAAATGCCCCAGCCATGCTCATTTAATTCCAACTGGTTTGAAAGCAATGCATTTCTTTAAAGGAAATAGACGATGTTCAGTATTTTAGTCCAAGTTTGGAAAAGGAGATCAAGGTAAGTTACCAAAATGAGGACAGTTACTAGAGATTTGTCTTTTTTAAAGAACATTTCAGAAATAATATTTTATTACTAATTGCTAATGTGTATCGAGTGTTTACTGGGTACCAGGCAGTACGCTAAGCCTTTTGCTTGTATTTTCTTTCTGAAGCATCAAAGCAACCCTCAGGAGCTCAGATAAGACGGATGCCTTGACCAAGCTCTCAGGGCTGGTCCAGGCTAGCCAGGGCTTGACCCTGAGCCCGTCTGACTCTGCAGGCCATCTCTCCACCCTCCGGCATCCTGCTTTCTCCATCAACTTGGCCCTCTAACCTTTCTCTCCATTTGACCTTTCAGCCAGGAAATTCTTTTAGCCAGTGTTTTAGGTTCCATGGAGATCAGTGTTTATGAAAAGCTCAGAAGCTGAGTAAAAAAGCATCTTAATCAGGATCGGACCTCAGAGTAAATGACTCATAGTGTTACGAAGGCTAAAATAAACTTGACCCTAAATATAGACATTCAGACTAAATTATAGTTTGCTAAGTGAATGGTCTCTGTATGGTACAGACCAATATCAGAAAATTCAGTGGTGCGTCAATTTAACTTACTACAGGATATTATTTTGACAGGAAAGGCAACCAAACAACAGTAACATCAAAAGAATTACAGCTAACACATCTCTTGTTTAGCTGTGAAGAGGCTTCGGGAGCTTGGGAATAGAATAATAACATATCAGTATATCTATATATCTATAAATTATCTATCTGTACGTATATCTACATATTTCTGGTCTAATCATGGTCTCATATCCAGCATTTCCCCAAATCCTTTAACCTTCAATGCAACAAAATTCAGCATCCATGGAACACAACATAATATCTAAACATTGATCACACTTCCTTTCTTCTCTGTTCCTGTTTACTTCCCATAAAAGCCTCTCAAATTGAATATGCATTTTCTTTTCTATCCATTTATCTCAGAAGCTGATTCTAAATTTGTCCGCTGAGTGATTTTTAGTGTATTAAAACACAGATGCTTATGTTTAATTCCATTTTCTTTATAGAGTATTACACACACACACACACAGAGCCTTCTATCTTTTTGAAAGAAAATTCCAAGCCCTCGGCAACACAGTTTATACTCAGTGTAAGACTAAAACCGCTTGTTCTCATGGTCACAAAATCCCTGTAAGCAGATTTGCAGTCCCTGTAACACTTTTAGTCAACATGATAAATCATGTGAAAATTATTTAGGCACTCAAAAAATAGGATAGAAGCACTTGAAAATAAAATTTTACAAATGTAAGCCATTCCCAAATTTAAGCCAACATTTTTAAGAAAATATTCAGGCACTACAGCAATGTAACTGGAAATGACACTTTCATTTCAATAAGCTATATCCACTAGACTACATACATTTTTAAAAAATACTTCAATTAGTTTTTTGTGTGTTTTTTTGCGGTACGCGGGCCTCTCACTGTTGTGGTCTCTCCCGTTGCGGAGCACAGGCTCCGGACACGCAGGCTCAGCGGCCATGGCTCACGGGCCCAGCCGCTCCGCGGCACGTGGGATCTTCCCGGACCGGGGCACAAACCCGTGTCCCCTGCATCGGCAGGCGGACTCTCAACCACTGCGCCACCAGGGAAGCCCTCAATTAGTTTTTAAAACATCAAAAAATTAACTACAATTCGGAAAGTAGGAACACATATAAAGACAATCTACATGAAATAGACTAATTATAAATCTAAGTAATATCTAAAGGATATATCCAGCCCCCAAATAATCTGCTGACTTTTATATTAATGTGCACTGACAAATACTTCTGCAGAGACTGTCTCTCCACACAAGATAAAGTAGCGGATGGGAATTCTCTGGTGGTCCAGTGGTTAGGACTCCCCGCCCTCACTGCCGAGGACCCAGTTTCAATCCCTGATCAGGGAACTAAGATCCCACAAGCCCCGAGGTCTGGCGAAAAATAAACAAAAACAAACAAACAAAAACATGATAAAGTGGAGGATGGGTGAAGTTACTTAAATATTAAAGGAGACAATATTACCATATGTCTGCATAATTTGTCAATGTCTCATCACATTTTGTAATTCTTCAAGTGATTTCAAGTGTCCGTTGCATTTCAGACATTATCAGAACGTTAGCAAAATCATAGACAGAAGGGACTGTGCTGAATTCTCATCACCAAACAGGAAGACCTGATGAGATGGGTTGTATGAGGTATTTAACTATGTCACGATCTACCCACTTGGCTGCTGGATTTGGTCACAGAGGGACCTGCTCGGCCAGCAGAGTTAATGTGGTTACGTCTGTTGCCTGATGTAGGTGGACAGCCCTGCTGTCTTTATACCCAAGTTTATGTATGACTAGAAAGCAATCATCTACTGATAGTGGAGTCAAATAGACCTGGAAAAGCAAATAAAACATCTACCTAAAGCACTTAATAACTATGTACAATAAATACCTATTTAAAATTAGGAGATTGTATTAATATAAACAGCATTACAATATGTGTAGCCATTATATGCGAACAATGCTCAGAGGGTGTGGAAAACAGGTAAAGAAAAATATGTGAAATAGCGGCAGGAATTAGAATGTCACAGGCTTAGGGTGTGACAGTAAAGAGAAGGTGTCAGGATTTCTCAAAGTGTGAACTGCATTGAATGGTCTCTTAGATTCTACACACATCACATCCAATAAATATAATAAAAGAGAGCACTGTTATATACCTTGTGTTTCTATATATTATCCTTTGACTTTTACTCCTCTGGGGATAATATTTTCTACACCATTTTTTAACATACGTAGGTGCCTGTTTTCATTATTTAGACAAAGGACTATTTAGAAATCTTCCAGTAGGTGGCACCATAGCACCAAAAATCTGCAAATCATTTCCCAGCGTTTTAATCCTGCTGTTGTGAATCACCCATGGAATTGACTAGGTACATTAAACAGATGAAAATGTAGTTAACAGACCACTTGATCTTCAGAGCTGTGTTATTCTAACACGTGTCTTGTTATTGAATTTACCTTTCCCAATATGTTTCTTTTACAACTCAAAATGTTCAAGTGATTGCAAATCAAAGCTACCTTGAAGTTGCACCCCTAAGTCCCCCATCAGAGATTTCAGCAAAAACTAGGAATCGAGTGAAAATGACATTTCAAAAGACATGCTTGGGCTTTGAATACCAACTGTTCCTATCACCACCCACCACCCTGACCCCCCACTTCCTCAGAAGGAATGGAACACCATTTCCAAAGGGAATTAAATCTGTGTAGTTCAGCAAATCTGAGAAAAGTACAAGGACAGAAGGGTGAAACAGAAGAGATGAAATAAATGCTGATTTTCAGCATCCAGCCTAAAATGAATGGTCTCATGTTTTGAAGGTTGAGAATGCACACCTGACCTCCATAAACATAAAGGCAATACAAAAATGGAAAAAGCAAATCAAGACAAAAAACACAGGTCAACTAAAACAGATATGTATGGTTTTCCTTGCTTACTAAGGCAGGATAATAATAAAGCAGGTAAATAAAAATAAAAGGATTCTACCTTTACTTATTCTGTAAATGTGATATATGGTCCACAAACAGCAAATCCAATAAATGCATCAAATTACTAAGTATCTGTGGAGTAAGTCTTTTGTGCAAATGACAAGCAAAGCGTTAGCTGGATTTCAGAGAATCATAGCAAGTAGTCTTTCCTTCCCCCCACCAGTAAATATAATAATTATAGCAAGAGTTTTCTGAAATGTTATGTATCAGACACTATGCAAACCTCTTTACATGTTTTTGCCTTTAATCATCCCAGCAAGTCAATGAGTTGGCAATTATTTTTCCTATTTTATAGGGAACAAAACTGATATTTCAAGGAGCTTGATCAGTCACACACCTAGAAAGTGGTAGGTGTGAAGGAGTCTATCCAATACTCGTTTTCTTATGCTTCATGCAGAATTTGTGTTAAAACATTGCTTATATTGTTATAAGTACCTGGAGTCCTGTAGATAAAATAGTTGCTGCTGACCACCAGAAAATAATTTTAGACATTTCAACTGGTATAGAAACATAGGATTTTAATATCTATTGACATGTAGCTCCTTTGATAGATAAGGAAACTAAGGCTCATTGAGTTTAAACGTCTTTCTGATTTCATGCCATTTAGTAAGACCCATGACTTATAAGCTCCATCAATTACGACAGAATTTCAACATACCTATTGGGGAACCTCACTCTGAAATACAATGGACTTCCAAGAAACTTAGACTGAAGCCTCTAAGAAGGACACAGATCAAGATAAACAGAAGACAGACCTGGGAGAAACAAGACAGTTCAAGGAGAACACAAACCACTAAAACCAACTATAATTCATCTTCTCAGAAATGAGACAATGTTGCATTCATGAACAAAACAAGGGGTATTAAAAAGCAGCATTCCAAGAAGAAAGGAAGTCAATGGATACTGGCTAAAATCTTTGGATAAAAGAAAAAGAAACTGCAGAACAACAGACAATACCATTTAGAAATGGTGAAATATCTTTGTGTTTGTGTTTGCTTCTGGAAAGATGGAGGATGAGGGGTAGGATGGGGGCAGAGGATTGTCTTTTACTATAGAACTTACAGTCCTGTGTAAACTTTCCACACACACACACACACACACACACACACACACTTGAATAAAAACACAAATAAGAAAGAAATTTATCAATTTGTAAAATTCAGTTAAGGATAAATAAGGCAAATGCACTTGGCCTTGGAGTGGAATAAAATTTTAAAATTCTTAATTTTTTAAATACAGCAATCATATCTAGCTATCTAGAGGTTGTCATACGTAGTGAAGTAAGTCAGACAGAGAAAGACAAATATCATGTGATATCGCTTATATGTGGAATCCTAAAAAGTGGTACAAATGAACTTATTTACAAAACAGAAATAGAGTCACAGATGTAGAAAACAAACTTATGGGTACCAAGGGGGAAAGGGGGTGGGGGAGGGATAAATTGGAGATGGGGATTGACACATACACGCTACTATATATAAAATAGATAACTAATAAGGACCTACTGTATAGCACAGGGAACTTTGCTCAATACTCTGTAATGACCTATATGGGAAAAGAATCTTAAAGAGTGGATATATTTGTATGTATAACTGATCCACTTTGCTGTACAGCAGAAACTAACAACATTGTACATCAACTCTACTCCAATAAAAATTAATTTAAAATAAATAAATAAATAAACCAATCATATCTGGCTGTCTCCCAAACAACTGTCATGTGCCACATCACAAATATTCTTGTTCACACGTGAGCACGTGTGAGTACACACACATCCACCTCTAAAACTAGGCGTGCATTTATATGTCTTTCATATTTGGCTTAAAACATGCTATCAATTTTAGCCATTGTAATTAACTAACAAATAAGAAAAAATAATAATAAATGCAAGATGACCATCTATAAAAGATTGGTTATTTTGCCTTACTTTCTATCTTAAAATATGTACCTATAAGTCATTGGGGGAAAAGAAAACGAGATTATCACTTCTTGGGTATTGATGGCCAACCTGGAGTCTTTGATTCAGACCTGAATGTCTTAAAATGGCCCATAGTCATTTTTTTTTCAGAAGTATTTCATGCTACATGTTCCCTGGAGAGATATATAAAGTGTGTTAATATAGTAAAGGCAAAGAGAAAATTTATGCAGCTCTGTTTAACCCAGAATCTCTCAAAAGCATTTGACACAAACCCATTTTTTCCCACGTGTGCAGGGATCTGTGGGCTGGTGTTTTCTTAAAGCTCTGATGATGGGGGGGGAACCAGGGTTAAGAATGATTGGTGAAAATACTTCCTCACGCATTGACTCTGTAAAAACATTTCTCAGAATAGGTTTATTTATGTATTAAATGTCTTTTTATTTCTCATGAAAAAGTCTGTTTTCCTTTATTGAAATCCAGGGATAAATACCACATTTATAAAATATACTCCAGATAGCAAAAACTTTTTAATTGTATTAATCTCTTAGTAAGCATGCTTTTGTAGCTCTTTGCTTTCTCTAGGATAGGGTAAGATCGTAGTCAAAGAAATTAAAAGAGTCATCGAAGGATGTTTGCACAAGTCGTGAAATTGTTTTACTAGTGTCTTTAGTACTATTAATAGTTGTTTACTATTTAATAACCGGCTCCTGTGTGAATGGCACTATGATAAATAAATGTATGTATTACTCATTTAATCAGAAACCCCACAAAGTAGATAGCATTGTCCTCTTTTTACAGAGGAAGTCTCAATAAATAAATCTATGCAAGGCTAAAGAGCTCATTGCAAGAGGAGTTTGGCTTTAAATGCAGATCTGACTTTAAAGAGCGTCACACTTGTTCAACTACACACGGCCCTAAGGGAAACATATTTAACGCTAAATCCAGCAGTTAACTCTAAACAGACCCCAAATGAGTAAAATATCACGTGTGGACCATCAAAATGGATTCAGAGTTAAGTCCCACATTGAAATGTGTCTTTTAAAAGTGCAAATTAAAAGAGGTAGATTCTTATTTAGAGAAAAGTTGGAGGGTGGAGAAGCTGGGAAGGCGGGGAGGGGATGTGAACAGACCTCAGACAAACTAAAACCAAGCTGGGACCTTATCCCTCAGTATTTTTACCCAAATCCTCAAGGAAGGAAAAATAGAACACGCCTGAAAATGGTTTACTGTTATTACGGGCATGCTTTAAAACTAAACAAACAAAAAAGACTGTGCTGATCAAACCCACGTTTCCTAAAACGAGTGGGGAGAGGGAGAGAGACGGTGGGCAGGTTCCTGGTTGGCGGGTCATTGAAAGCTGGGGGCGGGTCATTGAAAGCTGGGGGCGGGGCTGCGCGTCGACTCAGTTCTGCGTCAAGGCCAGCGACTGGCAACACCGTCCGCAGATTGTTTTAGACGAATCAGGAGTGAAATCTAAATCATACTCTTTTTTTTGGTGAACTAAGTACAAGATAACAAGAGATAAACAGAAGATCCACGCTAGACGGTAGGGACTCCGCCTAAGCAACTGGTCTTCCGTTGGTTTATTCATTTATTTATTTTAAATGAATTTTTATTGGAGTAGAGTTGCAAACAGCATCCCAGGGTCGGCCGAGGCTGCCCAGAAGGGAAGGGAAATAAAAGCAAAGTCTGATACACGCGCTACTAACTTATTCTCATTTCCCCTTGCTGAAAACTCCGAACAGAAACACTCGACTGACTTTCAAAATCATTAAAGGAACCGCGCCTAACGGGAAAAGCTCCCCTTTCAGATAGAATAGGTTTTCAACACGCTGTCCTCGCCAGACGGCTGTTTGCACAGCGAAGAGCACACCGGTGGCTTTTCTGCTCTTGTGGTTTCTCCTCCTCGGGGTACTTCTGTTTTTCTTTTTCTGAGTCTTTATAGGAAAGGAAGAGGTGTAGCTGGTGCGGTTAAGCGCACAAGCCTTTGCAAATGGGGCAGCGGGTTGCCAAGGCAACGGCCGCAGCAGCCCCATCTCGGAGTTAAACCACAACTTCTCTAGTTTATGGTGAAGCCGGCTGATAAGACAGTGAGCTCCTGCAGCAAAACTGAAGTTCAGGGTGATTTGTTTCTGTTTCAATGAAAAGGTGTTCCAAAGAGAAGATTGAGGATTAGGACGATGATTTGTTTTGCTTGGAAGCACTTCGTTTTGAAAGGCATTTGCAAATCATACTTTTGTTTTGTTTTTGTGCGGTAAGCGGGCCTCTCACTGTTGTGGCCTCTCCCGTTGCGGAGCACAAGCTCCGGACACGCAGGCTCATTGGCCATGGCCCACGGGCCCAGCCGCTCCGCGGCATGTGGGATCTTCCCAGACCGGGGCACGAGGGCAGAAGGACTCTCAACCACAGCGCCACCAGGGAAGCCCGCAAATCATATTTGAGTGAGAAAAAAAAAGTTAAATCCAATCATGTCTTCAGTAACATAAAAAGTCACCCTCTTTTGGGCTCGCAATGAAATTGGATTCATTCATTACATAATGCAACTTGGAGAAAACAGGTTCCAAAAAGAAAAGCAAGACAAACGTGCTTATTTGTAAATAGAATTCACACTCCTTTAACCTCAAGATTATGAAATGACCAAACAGAGTGGAGGTGAGGATATTTCACAAAGCACACAGCTCTTTATCATCACTTATGGATGTTACTCTCCCAGTATGACATACCACATACCACCCTTTGCAAGCAAATGTTCTGAGCTAAATAAGTTAAGTGACTTCCTTAATATCACACTTGAAGTCTCCTGAAAGTTCACGTCCGAGAACACAGAAATGTACAGGTGAATTTTGCTCCCTTTGCCATGTTAACTGACACGCTTCAGCCCTGGTCGGTAACCATTTTCCATGCTGAGTAACTCTACCAATGGTCTTAGGTCTTAGCTAAAGATAATAAGCTCATGATATAGAAAATATTGTAATACTATATGAACATCCATAAATTAACTACCCTGGAAAAGGTCATGAGATCATTTTTATTGAATATTTTCAGAAAGATTCATATTGAGTCAGTTTCTCATGGCTTTTTATGTCAGGAACCTTCTCTCTCTTGAGTAAAAAGAGGAATGTTTTTGGAATACCTACTCTCGGAATATCTCTGGGTGGTGTTATTACGCTTGTTTAAGAAATGAGGCGGCTGACGGTTTGTATAAATTGAATTCAATGAATACATAGAGTGATAAGTAACAGTGCAGAAACTCAAGCCCAGGCCTACCAGACACCAAAGCTCTTGCATGTTTTTACTAACTACATAAGGCCACCTCCTGGGAGTGCAGGATACAGCATATCCATTTCACTTTATTCTCGAACTTTGGTGCATAGTCCGTGAATATCTAGTATCTGGGGTCTGGGCTTCTTTCCTTTTCACTGTTCTTTCACCTAGTCTGACTACTTATCCTATCCTATTTCACCAACCTGTATACTCAGTTCTACACCGTGACTCCCCCTTTCCCCATGCATTTTATTTTTTTGGCCACGCCATGTGGCACGTGGGATCTTAGTTCCCAGACCAAGGATAGAAACTGTGCCCCCTGCACTGGGAGCATGGAGTCTTAACCACTGGACCACCAAGGAAGTTCCCCCCCGCCGGTGCATTTTAGATACTGCCATGAGTCCACTTTTACAATGTACTGATATGCTTCATTCTTGCTAAAATATTTTAGTAGAAGATTCCAGAATCTTTACTATTATTATTGAAAGCCCTTCCCAATCCATCTCCAAGTTGCCTTTTCAATAACATTATCAATATTCTTTAATGAAATCACTTATTTCATTTCAAATTCAGTTCAAATACAATTTACTGTCACCCAATAGGGTTTCAGCACACGTCGCCTCTCTCCCTTTCAGTTTAATTTTACCCTAGCCTGGGATATCTTTCCTTCTTTTAATGACCCTGATTCATAGCCATCCCCAAGACTTGATTCAAAATCCAACTTCATGACAATTTTCCTGGTCCCCTCAGGCCACCAAAGTCTTCTAACATTTAGAATAATAATAATGTGTAGCACTCTTGGGGATGCATATCATAAATCGACTTATCTAGTTAGTCACCTCTTTACTAAGATCATAGATGTTTGGAACCAGCACAGTAGGGCTTGAATCTCTCCATTGCCACTCTCTAGCTGTGTGACCTTGGAAAAGTGACATTCCCTCTCTGAACCTCAGTTCTCCCGTTAATCTATAATATCTGCTCTTAGGGCTGTATGGCTATTAGGTAAGACAATGTCTGTGAAGCCCTTAAGTGCACTGAACCCTTAAGTAGTCATTGAGCCCTTCCTCACTTAGGAACTCAAAAAATGATACTAATCACTGTTTGTGCCATCATCACCATGATCATCACCTTTGGGCATTTGACTTGTTAACTCTATTTGTGTTTCTTAAAGGTGCTGGTGAATCGTCATCCCTTGCATTTTACGCAGTGGCTAGTTTATGGAAGGTAAATAATAAATATCTTGGGTTTTAGTCTTAGTATATTTTGTACTTGGTAAGACAACATTGAGCAATATAATTTTGAAACTCATTGTAAGATATGGTATGTGTCATTTCTCATTTCATAAGATGAAATGGTATTGTGGTTCCTCTTGTCATTTTCATGTGTTTTCGAATTTTCACATACATCTCTATTTATGTCATGCATTGAAGAACAGAATGTAAAACTATACCCATAACGAACTGGACTTTGCATTGTATTCACACTGACCTGGTTTTGAATCCTAGCTCAGCCAGTTAGGACCTTGTACAGGCTAAACAGTATTTGTGAGGTTTGTTCTCCTTGTATGTAGAGACAGAATCACCACACCTAATGTATGTACAGGTACATAGGAGATTAGATGGAGTAATACTTGCAGAGGGCTTCCCAAAATGGACAGCGAGCACACAGGTGATGTTGAATAAATGTTCATACAGCAACACCCATCTATCCCTCTGCCTTTTACACTTAGTGGCCATCAGTGGTCATAATTTTCAGATGAGAGTCAGGAATCCAGTGGTAGTTAAAACTACCATTTTAAGAGGCTCTCAGGGCTGAACCATCTGTTTATTTAATTGGCACACAAAATCTCATTTTATTTTTCATTATGGGTTGGGTAAGAATCCATATGTGCCTACTGTCTTGAATTATGAATGTTTGCAGACTTTTTCTATGGTTAATGCAACTTGCACTGGGCAAGAAAGGAAAGAATCTGAGTTACACACCCAGAATATAGCATTCCGTGTTCCCTTAGCTTGGATGTGCTTTTCATATCCAGTGCTGTGTTTTCTATATTCCTTTTGCATGCCCCCCTTCCCTTGGAGGGCTTTGAAAAAATTTTATCAGAGCAAGGCGTATGAGTGACCATGAAGATACCAGACCTCAAAAACACGTGGTTTCCCAATGACCTATCATGTGCGATTTCTGTCTCGGGGCAAGCAGTGGAAACGGCTGGGTCCCATGTGTTCTGAATCCTAGGTGCCCCTTCCCAAGGGTGCTCAGACACCAGCGCCATGCTGTCTGGGACCCAGCTTCCTGGCCATCACCCAGAACACGAATCCAGAACCCCTCACTCACTGACACAGATCTTAAGTTTGACAATTGCACAAAAGAATGGACAGTCATGGCCTCTTTCCAGACTCACATTCAGCTCACTCTTTCTCCTTACCAACGGGCTGAGGCATTCCCCAAAGTCAAAAGAACACCATAGGCTTAGGTTCAAGCTATGCTAAAATTGTCACTCTTTTAAAACCTCAGGACATGGCTTCCTTAGGCCTGAGTCTTTGACATGTGCAGTGCCAGCCTGAGTGCCCAGACAGCACGTCAACTCTCCATGTATTGAACTGAAACTGGTTGGACTGAATCAAGTTGTTAAAAAACACAACAACAACAATTACAACATTGGAGGGTGGATGTGCAGTGGCCTAAATAAAATGACTTGTTACTGGTCTATTTCTCGTCGTAACCATGTCTTTTACTTACTTTTCACACTGAGGTGCAATTTTAATCTCACAGAGCATCCATAACCTCGAGTTTGAGGTGTAGTCCTCAATTTTGAAGCAGGAA
>NW_006771793.1:583087-592824 GCF_000442215.2 Lipotes vexillifer
GCAGGAATGATATCTTCGTCAGTGGCACAGTTCTGGAATCATGCTTCTCATATGCTTTAGCGACCCTTTTAAGTGAAATCATCAGTGACGACAGAAATTAACCCACCCATTTAGAACCAGGAATGTAGCCACTGGGGGGGGCATTAAGGGTAGGGATGCCTGGGGACTTCCCTGGTGGTCCAGTGGTTAACACTCCACACTTCCACTGCACGGGACATGGGTTCAATCCCTGGTCAGGGAACTAAGATCCCGCAAGCTGCATGGCCAAAAAATATACATGTATAAATACATATATGTGTATATATATATATATATATATATATATATATATATAAAATAAAATAAAATAAAATAAAATAGGATAGGGATGCCTGCCTTCCTTTTGTAGTGATAAAACTGTCCGGGGAAAATAGACCACGTGAGTTTTGAATTATCAATTCACTAACATATTTTCATGACATACCTAATTTACAGAGATAGAAAAATAATTTTTATGCCTGATCTATGACAAAGGAAATCCAGATCTTGGCCCAGTATATCAGTTAATATCATAGAACAAAAAGCATACTTGGGCTGAGATCATTCTCAAGGGAAATCTCATGAGAAGCTCACAGATTTATTGTCATTTTTTTTTTTACACCATTTTGTCTCTTTATGAGAATCTATTCCAGTTGATCCTAGTGAGAAGGAAGGTGAAGCCAAAATTAGGTAGATTCTTATGGTTAATGGGTTATTATCAATGTCATATACCTTTTTAAAGAATGAAAGTTAAATGTGAATGATATAAAGGTAAATTTGAGGTACATTGAGTGAGAAAGTGCTGGGCTTTTTTTTCCCCTATAATAAATACTTCTTTCACAGCCTCTCGCCTACCTCAACAAAATTACATTTTCTTTAAAACTTAGACGTCTGTTTCTCACAAAAATTAATTCCATGTCAAAAAACTACTGTTCTTAAAGTGAGTAGAATTGAGAAATATTTAAAGTTTTCCAAGGATGACTGGAAAAAATTCTTATATTGAATTGAAATCAGGCGTTCAGATTAGAGAAACAGTTAGGTGAAATTCACATGCTATATGACTGTTAATACATTATTTTATAGAATTATGCAAACTAATGGGGCACTGCAGAGTCTCCAAAAATGGAGTGGGAATTCTGATAGTGTGGTTTTGCAGCATATGGTACAATTAAAATTTGGGGTAAATTAAATACAGTCACATTGGTGTATGCATGGGGAAAGGAGTCTAGAAGCGTATGCCTCATTATGTCAACAATTAAGTATTATCAACTATTTACATTATTATCCATCTAACTCGCACATTTCTGTGTCTATATTGTTATCATGAATCTATTATATTTGTAATTAGAAAATTAATATTAATCGTGTGTGTCTGAGAGAAATTTATTTAAAACTGCATTTAAGGGCTTCCCTGGTGGCGCAGTGGTTGAGAGTCCGCCTGCCGATGCAGGGGACACGGGTTCGTGCCCCGGTCTGGGAAGATCCTACATGCCATGGAGCGGCTGGGACCATGAGCCATGGCCGCTGAGCCTGAGCATCCGGAGCCTGTGCTCTGCAATGGGAGAGGCCACAACAGTGAGAGGCCCGCGTACCGAAAAACAAAAAAAAAGAGATGACAAAATAATGAAAGATATCTTTGGGCTTCCCTGGTGGCGCAGTGGTTGAGAGTCCGCCTGCCGATGCAGGGGATGCGGGTTCGTGCCCCGGTCTGGGAAGATCCCACATGCCGCGGAAGGGCTGGGCCCGTGAGCCATGGCCGCTGAGCCTGCGCATCCGGAGCCTGTGCTCCGCAACGGGAGAGGCCACAACAGTGAGAGGCCCGCATACCGCAAAAAAATAAAAATAAAAAAAAAAAAAAACAACTGCATTTAATCTCTATATTTTCTGCTAATTGGTTTTGAGACAAAGATTGAAAAAATATAAAAAGGAACACAGCAGCTATGTTTTCAGAAGGTAAGGATCACATTGTACAACACCCTAAACTTGTGGATGCTTAAATAATGTGCTGATATATTTATAATAAATCAGAACAGTGGACCCATTGAGTATCTTAGAACACATAGACACATCTTTTAAAAATGAAGAATATAAAATGAAGAATTAGGAAAATGAGAAAATACTTGAAATCACTTGGAGCTTCCCTCCAATGGTAGAAATGGCAGCAGTAATAATAGTAATGATGATGATGACATTAGTTAATGTCAATTAAGCCCTCACCCTGCTAGTCTGACCCTGAGGTGCTTAGTTACCTAGTCCTCCCTTTATGTAGCATCCTGACACTCTCTACTCAGTCTCTGACTGATATGGATCATTTTCCTCTCTCGCTGCTCCTCTAGTTCTCTCCCAAGCAGTATCTCTTCAAGATCACTATTTCTTTAATATATGTCCTATGGGGGGCTAGGCAGGAGGCATAATAGAATTATCGTGGACCGGATGGCCACGCAGACAAAATGCATGCTCCTGCGGTCCAGGGTAACAGGGCAGGGGACTCAGAGGCTCTGCCTCGCACCCCTTGATTTAGGTCCTGGGAGTGAGCTTTGCCTTCTTATCTAAAAACTGGGTGGCTAAGACTTATCTGGCAATGGTGTGGTGAAGATTAGGGATATGTAAAGCCTCAGATTCATAGTAAACATTCCAAATAATAGGTAGCTGTTTTCATTGCCAGGGATGCAAATTTGAGGTAGGAAACAACTAGCTACAGAAAGGCTACTGCAAATACCGGTTGGAAGTTTCTATAAGGAAATCTGTATTCATTAATATTTGTGTAAGGGGATCTGTGATGTAGGTACTGCATGAATTTCGCAGAGGGGAGGTCAACGCCACGTAGATGAGGACAGATGCCTGTGTTAACAGTCTAGCTGCAGAGTGGAAAATATGTCGTTGGGAGTCGCAGAACCCCAGGCTTCAGCATCACTGTGAGAATGAAATCGCATACTCTGAGTGATACTATTGTAAATTAGTCCTAAATGAAGTCAGTTTTCATAATAAAATTCTCTTGAAAATTCCTTATGATTAGCATCTATGTTCAAGAAAGAGCATCACGACTCAACTGGCCCATCAGACAAACCCCAATTCAAAGCCGTTCTACAAAACAGCTGACCAGTAACTCTTCAAAAAGTTCCAGATCATGAAAAACAAGGAAAGACTTAAGAACTGTCACAGATCCAAGGGGACTAAAGAGGCATAACGCGTAATCAGTGTGGTATTCTGGATTAGACACTGCAGCAGAAAAAGGACATCGGTGGAAAAATTGGTGAAATCCGAATGACTATTTCTCAGTTTTGACAAATGGACCGTGGTTATGTAACATGCTAAAATTAGAGGAAGCTGAGTGAAAAGTAAATAGGAGCTCTCTTTGCAACTTTTCTGTGAATCTAAAACTATTCCCCAATTAAAGGTTATTTTTTAAAAGTTTTATTTTTATACTTTTGAGAAAGATGAAGCAGCTTTTTTTCCACTCTTAAATAGAACTATTTTGAAATTGGAGGCGCTTTCCTGGCACACCTGGTACATGTCTGCCGTCATGGCCCCGGTCTTCATGCAGTTATAATACAGATGCTGTAAACAGCCACTAATAAAAAGACCACGTTGGACACTGTGCTCTAAGGAATCATAAAACTTCAGGATTGAAAGATACAATAAAGCTTACCTAACCATCTACTTAATACATGAAACTGATTTATAAAACCCCTACTCACTACTTGTGAGTTTATTCTTAAATGTTATTACTGAAAACATACTCATAACTTTTTATAGATGTGGACACAGCATCCATCACCTAATGGAAGTGATGCTGAGTTTGAACTATTGCTTCAGATGCCCATGAAAAGAGGATATGGTCTTTAGGCCAAAGAGGTAGTGTCATTTCTACTGCATGTAAGGAATAAGCAAATGCAGGGAAATAAATGTCTTTGGTTTAAGGAGATAAATCGGAATTTAGTTGAAAATGTGTAAATATAATATTTTCATAAAAGTTTTTGATTGCTACTTTACGGTATACCAAATGAATAGACAAAAGTCTACTAACCAATGAAAGAAGATTATTTTTTAGGGTTTTTAGCCCCCATATGTTTATATATTCATCCATAGTATGAAATTTAGTTAAATGATTTTAATCATTTAATTAAAGCAAAATTTGGAGAAAAATACATTATGAACATCTCCTGACTGTAAAATTCTTAAATTTGGCTTTGCTTTTTAAAAAATACCAGCAAAGTAACATATATATATACATATGTGTGTGTGTGTGTGTGTGTGTGTGTGTATATATATATATATATATATATATATATATATATATATATATATATATATATATATATATATATATATATATATATATATATATATATATATATATATATATATATATATATATATATATATATATATATATATATATATATATATATATATATATATATATATATATATATATATATATATATATATATATATATATATATATATATATATATATATATATATATATATATATATATATATATATATATATATATATATATATATATATATATATATATATATATATATATATATATATATATATATATATATATATATATATATATATATATATATATATATATATATATATATATATATATATATATATATATATATATATATATATATATATATATATATATATATATATATATATATATATATATATATATATATATATATATATATATATATATATATATATATATATATATATATATATATATATATATATATATATATATATATATATATATATATATATATATATATATATATATATATATATATATATATATATATATATATATATATATATATATATATATATATATATATATATACACACACACACACACATATATATATATATATGTGTGTGTGTGTGTGTGTGTGTATATATATATATATATATATATATATATATATATATATGTAAACATATATATAACAAACAAAAGGCTTATTCCTGGAGAAATTCTATTTCACTCTTAGAGTATATTCTTCTATAGTCTTTCTTCATACTTTGTTAATTTTCCACAAGAGATTGTATTCCTTAATATCACTGGAGGAGCGATAAAAGTTAACTCTTTCATTTTTCAAAATAACAAACTGAGGGTGACAGAGTGGGACTTTGCCTCTGTAAAGGAAACAACCCAAATGGTGTCTTTTTGTTTATTAAAAATAAACACTTCACTCTTTATTCACTCAATAAATATTTTCAAATCCCTATTGTGTATAAGAGGCCATGTTTGATGCTAAGTATACGCAGTCCTTGACCTCAAGCAACTTACAGCCTAACAGAGATGCAGTCATAATAATACAATCCTAATAACACTAACATGTGCACAGCCCTTATCATGTATCCAGCACTATAACAGACTAGCTCCAATATCTGTGTAAAATGTACCATATATATTAGCTTCCTCGATCATTGTAATCATGTGAGGTATGTATAATTATTATCCTGATTTTAGAGATAAAGAAACCACAATAAGGTACATTAAATAACTTGACCAGGACTATTCAGCTGGTGAGCGGCAGAGACAGGATTTGGATGCAGACATTAGGGCTCAAAGTCAATTCTTTTAATCATTGGGCTGTAACCACATGGCAACGTGCTAAGTGCCTTAGTGGAACCAAGCACAGTGGCCATGGAAACAGAGAGTGCCGAACCCAATCTTGGGGTAATCATGGAAGACGCCCAGGAAAAAGCAATATCGGAGTTGAGAAGGACAGGTTGGAGGTGCGCAGGAAGGGGAGACAAGTCTTTCAGAGCACAGAACAGTGTGGCCCCGACTGGCAAACCCAGTACATTTCAGAAAGTGAAAGCAAGAGGTAAGGTAGAAAGGGCTAGAAATGTTTCTGGAAGGGAAACTGCTCTGCTGGTGGAAGGACCTCCTATTATATACTCTTATCTTCAGGCAACAATAACCACTGTCAAGCTTTCAGGTGGTGAGTGATCCCTGTGTGGCATTCAGAGTAGAGTTTAGGGATGCAAAATGAGGAATGGGTTAGGAGCCTGCGAAATGCTTTAAAATGCTGTGAAAATACTTTCAGCTGCAACTAACAACAACAAAAACCCTCAAACAGAATAAACACTAAGGAATTTATTTTTTTCCAGAAAAGGGTTAATTCAGTGGTTTAGCAATGGTATCATAGCCCAGGCTCCTTCCATATTTTTTCTCTGACATTCACAGGGTCTGGGCCTCACTGCCCTCAAGGTCTCAAAATGACTGTGTTACCTTCTCATAAAATATCAACCAGAGACAGGAAAGAGGCCTTGTCTTCCCTTTGTTTCTTTTTAAGACTGAGGACAAAGTATCCCCAAACCCTTTTTATGTTTCATTGGTCTAAATTGCACCCCTGTCAAAGGGAAAATGGTCACCATCATTCACCCTGACCAATCAGGCCCTAAGTTTAGGTCACGTGGAATCAGCAAGGTCTAACTGAACGTTAAGGCACGTGGAAAGGCACAAATAGCTGAATAATTAAATAAATACAAAATCAATTTCTTTTCAAAAAAGAAGCTCTCATTCGCAAGAAAAACACAGAGATGTAGGCCATTACAGTCTCGGGTGGTTCTACTGTAGGCTGCATCAAAGCTGTGGCAATGGAAGTGGACAGTAGTGAGTATTCCAAGAGATATAAAGACTATAGACTTAGGAATATTTTTTTAACTGAATGCCACAGTTAAGGGAAATAGAGAAATTCAGAATAGGTTCTAAGTTTCTGCCCTGGACACGAACCGTGTGAAAGCTGATAGAATTCACTGATATAGGGAATACAAGAGCAGAGTAGGTTAATGGAAAAAGATTTTGAGTTGAGTTTCAGTAAGGCTGTGTCTGAGACGCCTGGGATATGGGTTGGAAGCATCTGGTGCAGAGTTGGACAAGTGGGTCTTTAAAGCAGAGAAGACAACAAAGCTGCAGACACAGACGTAGAACCTGCCACCTTACAGAACACAAACTAAGCCGTGGGAGTGAGTGATCGCTCCCAGAAAGATACCAACACCAGCATCTAAGGAGCCAGCAGAGAAAGAGAAGCCAGAGGACTGAGATAGATAGGAAAGCCTAGAGAAGGTGGTTTCATGTTCCATGGAAACTAGGAGAGGAAAGAGTTTCAAAAAGAAGGTTGTCAGTAAAGTCAAACGTCTGGGAGTGGTGGAGTAAAATAAATGCTCAAGTTTGGTCCATGGGATTTAATTTCTTAGAAACTGGGACATGGGCGGTGATGCTGGTGTGTGAATACGAGTAGTTTCAGGGGCATCAGAGGAGAAGCAGCCAGAAAGTCGTAGGCGGGTCGGTGAATCGGAAGTGAGGGTGTAAACTGTGAGGCTGGAAAAAATCTTTACAAGGTCTGTGAAAGAGAAGACAGAGCTGAAAAAGAATGACTTAGAGCTGCAGAGTGGAGAGAGGCTATTTATTTGTTCATTGCACTGACATCACAATTACAGCGCTTCTCTCAAAATTGTGTTTTGATGATCACAGCTGCAAATTGTTTTGCAGCCTATCAAAGAAAGATTTTTAAAATGTAATGTAGATATGTCTGGGATTATATTATGCACTAAATCCATTAGGAAGTTTTTTTAAGCTTTTAAACTTTTGTTTATAAATTTAAGTAGTGAATGTGTCCAAAGCTATCTCGTGTTCTTTTTTCTGTGTATTTCTTCAGTGGTGTTTCCTTTTATTACCAGTCTTTAAACCCCAAACTGAGCAGTTTTCATATTTAGGAAGTTGAATATAATTTTTATACTTAATAGGGTTGTATAACATTAATCAGTTATTATAACAAATTTATCATGAATTTTGGCTTTCAGTGTCTTTCCTTAAAAATGCTAAGGCAAATCAACAATAGTAACATTTATATTCAGTATTTAAGGCTAAATCTGTCATATGGGCCCTCGCCAAGCTATGCCAGGGATGTATTTCACTTGTGACCTAATTTACAAAATGTCTAGATCACTAACAAAACTCCTGAGATAAGTATAAAAATGAATTCAAAGCAGCAGCTAATAATACTTTTAGGTTTCATTTAACATGAAAAAAAAAATAGCATGTGTCCTCACAGTTCTGAATTAAGATGCTCACAATAGAAAAAATAAAAGGGGATCATATATTAGCTTTTCTTCACTTAGGTCCTTTGAGCGATGCCAAAGAAATAGCCCATCAAATCCATTCCTTTACAAATGCAATTTTCAGGAGGATGAAGGTGTGAAGAAAAGTGGAGGAGTGTGTAGTTTGGAAAAAATGACTCTATCATTCACTAGACTGAACAGCTCAAAGACCAGGCTATTCATTCGGTTAAAATAAAACCTGATTTGTAAAACTTTCCCAGTTGTTTCTTCGTAGGAGAAACAGGTTTTACAGTTGCTTGCGGGGAAGGGGAGGGATGCTGGTGTGAGTGGCACAGGTTCTGGATTACACCCTGGCTCTCCTTCTAACAGAATACACAAGCCAAGTAATCCGTATGTGAAGGATTCAGCAATGGGATGCTTAGCAAAGGTTAAAACATGGCATGGAAATAACGTGAAAACTTGAAAAATATTTTAGAAGAAATACTTAACTTTTAAATTTAATTCTATCATCTCTTTCCAAAGAAACAAGTCAACTTACATCTCAGGCTTTATAATTTGAAAAACTCTTGATCAAATAAATCAATTATCTTTCAACTCCCTGCACAAGTGAAGCCTATTGGTAGACTTTCTAAGCCATCAGATGCTTTCTTAGTGAAACAAATGAGTTAATATTTTTTCTAAGCATAGAATAGCTTCTAGTTAGTGTCAGACACAAATATGCTAATATCCTTTTCTCCATAAACTCACACAAACCCACAAACAAACATAATCCTCATCTGCTACACACAGCCATTCATTAACAAGTGGCTAAATGTAATATTAAAGACCAGCGGAGGTAAAGAATGAGGATTCTCAAGGTTTAAAAAAAATCTTGTGGGAATTCCCTGGCGGTCAAGTGGTCAGGACTTGGGGCTTTAACTGCCAGGGGCTAGGGTTCAATCTCTGATCAGGGAACTAATATCCCACAAGCCGAATGGTTTGGCAAAAAAAAAAAAAATAGATCTTGTTTTGTGGATGAAGCAGGAAGGAGGCCTACACAGCGTGAGCAGGGAGGGCAGAGGGCATCCAAGGAGAATGTTGGGTGACTGGGTAGGGGGCTGCGAGTCCCAGAAAAGCGTGTGCAGGAGAAAACAACGCTAAGAATTAGTCATTTCTAAACACACTCTCACATCGACCACGATTTGAATTCTGAAAATGTGTTCATTTTCTGTGGTTACTATGCAACAATGTAGTTACTTCTTTGTAATTCTGACCCAATGTGTTGGCTGTGGGTACCATTTCAACCATGTTATTTGCACAAAAGTCACTCCTTTGAAGAGATTGCCATGAGGCTGAATCACATAAAATGGTTTCTTCTATAGGCCAACAGGGACCAAAAAGCCTCAATTCCATGTTTCAGTCTATATGTCCCATGTCACCTACTGTGCATATGAAAATACCTTCTAGCTAAAAGTATCATAGCCCTCAGTGGTCTTGCTATAAGGGATGGATGGCAGGTCTTTGTTAGACTCTTTTAATCTCCCTTAAATATATATGTGTTCACCAAAGGGCTCTAATTCTTCCATAGGGAGAAGTGGATTCCCCAATTCTGAAAGGCTGAAACATCTCCCTACAC
>NW_006771793.1:592842-597592 GCF_000442215.2 Lipotes vexillifer
CTACACGTTTCGGAGTCTGAAATCTCTGTGACCCCATGTTTATCTCTAGAATGTACACTCAGTCTTCTCTGCTCCTTTATCGTTGCTCTCATGCGCATTTTTCACCTAATCTGAAAAGGTCTTTGATTTTTCCTGGGACACATTTTAGCTGCTGCCATATTTCCCTCTTCTCTTTTAAACCATCTTTCCTGATACAGAACCTACTAATGACTTATCACCCGTTCTCACCTTAACCTTAACCTTGATCAGTGGTCTTTCCTCCAAACCATGCAATTGGAATAATTATGCTCATTTGGCATTTACTTGCCAAATGCAAGGAAGAGTCTTGCTTCCTTCTCCTAACACTGTCCATTCTTAGTAGCTGTATGGAAGGTGCTTGGCAAAATTAAAGCCCTCCGTTTGTTTGCAGGTTCGTACCTCTGATGTCTGAATGTGCCTATTTCTGTGTGTGCCGTGCCCTCCCCTGACTCCTATCCGGTCTTTAAAACCCTACCTTAGCTAACATTACTTGTTGCTATCATGTCACTCTGTGCCTCTATTTACATAAAACGTGTCACACCGTATCCTCACCTTTGATTTGAGTATGTGGAATGTGCTTCCCCCACCTAGACCTATGGCTAATTCTCACCATTTCTGCTCTCCGTGTTATGTATCTTTCTGTGAGGCCACACTGACCCCTCCTACAGTCACTGTTCCGCTGTTATGACTGCATTTGGGGTTAGCTACCTGCTAAATCCCTGAGTAATTTTCTAACACTCCCTCACTCTGCCTGTGTTTATTTTTATGACCTTATTTTCCCATGCTGTGTACTGCCCAGAATGCCTGTCACACAGCGACTACTTGTCCATATCTTAGGATTTAAATTCTATCAACTACTTGAGTATTTCTGCGGACATCCTAGCTTGTAGTGATATCTGGTTTGCATATTTCTATGGCACCTTGTGAACTGCCGGTATGCGTCCTGTCCCACAAATAGAGGAAACATGTTTTGGAGGCAAAGATCACGCCTTTTTCTTTTCTGGGTTCTGCCCAGTGTTGAGCCCACTGCTCTGTCAATAATAAGGACTTGATACCACACCTAGAATGACCCAAGTGACCCACACCTGGATGAGCGCCCTTCGGTGCCCATCAGTAAAGCAACTAAGCCAAAATCTTGGCTTCCCAGATTCATCTGGGAATTGTTATTCCCATCCGAGCCCAGCTCACTATTTTTCTTTGATCTTTGCCATGGGGAAGCTTGTCAGATAAAATGGCCTTATTTGATAGATTCACTCATAGGAAATGAGTACCAGCTCTGGCAACGAGCAGACGCAATACATCCTCAGAAGCTCTTCCTACCCCCATTCTTCCTTGTGTAAGGCTACAATAGAGGCTAGAAAGCAAAAATATCTTATTTCTTGGTGCCCTCTCCCCATCCCATATTGCAATGGGTGCCATGAGATGTTTTTCTGGCCAAGAAGTGTAGACAAAGTCTCTGGGAAAGTTTTCCATCTCTGAAACAAAAGGCAAAAGCTCACTACCAAAAGCCTCCTGCCACTTTGTCCTTCCCTTTCTTATGCCTGGAATGCAGATGAAAAGTGTGGATGCAGAGCAGCCATCAGAAGACGTGAGATGGCAAAGCATGAGGACAAAAGCCTACAAAATAGAATGGTAGACTAGACACAAGAGGTTAGTTGCTTAAGCCATCCCAATGCCTCTGTGCTGGTCATGGATTAAATTACTCTAGGTCTCTAGTTGTATAGCTCTTCTCTATTTGAACCACCAGGAATTATTTTATTTTGTTTGCTAGCTGAATACAAAGCTGACTGATACATATCAGAACTTTCAGTTTTACATTTACTTCAGCATCTAGTCATGGTTAGTAAATGCTTTAATTATTCCTTTTTCTTTCTAAGACAGATCAGTCTCACCAATAGTTTCTAAAACTTTTTGGCCCAGAAAAAAAAAATCTATTAAATCCAAAGAATCTGTTTAGGGGCCACTGTGATCACCAAAGGAATCTCACCCTTGTTCCCATCTCTCCCTCTTCCACGAGTGAAGTGAAAATAGTGTGAAAAAAACACACTATTCCAGACACATGTTTGCCCACTTCTCCCGTTCAAACTCTGTGAGTAGATGTCCACAACTCTCCCTACATCTCTAAATGTGAATATCTGAACGAATTAAAAGACAGTGAGCTGCCTTTGTAGGTCAAGATACACTAATGACAGTATGCATCATGCATGCACTGGGCTGTCTTTCCAGGACCAGGAAGAGATTCGCTCATATTTCTCCATATTCTCTTTTTATTCTGAATGTGCCAATCCGAATATTTTTGCCAACACTTCAACACCCTACCAAAGAGGCTCCTTGGTCTGCCCTGCAGTATTTCTTGCCATACACCATATGGAACATACTTGAATGTTTCTGCTGTGTTTACCAGTCAGATGGTAAGGAACCAAGAAAGAGGAACACATAAGTGTGTCGAGAGAGCGGGATGAGAGCATCACGTGCCCTGGGGGCTGACCCATCTGCTGCGTCACTGGCTTTGCTTCCAGCTTGCTCCACTGCCCTTGCACCTAACTTGATTTCTTGGGCCCATTTTGATGTCAAAACACGCCCATCAAAATTGTAAAAAATAATAAAATGTACTCCCTTACAAACTCTGATATTGAAATGATCCATTAAACTGTTATAAAAGGCTGCAGGAAGGTTCGAAAATTGCTCCCCTTGTACTGGCTCCAAACCCATTCAGATTCAAGGCAATCTCCAAATTGGAAGACCTGAATTTTTCTTCAGAGACCCCCCCAGAACATCAGCCTTCAAAGGATAAAAATAGCATTTTACTTTCTCTTCTAACCTTTGACCACTGTTGATACAAAGTCGAAAGAAAATAGCGGTCCAAGCATGTCTTCCGGTGTTAGAATCTATAGAGATGAAAAGGAGGCAGCCCAGGGCAGTGGAAAACCAAGTCCTCAACTTGCTTCCCGGGGTCCTAAGTAGCCTAAGTAGCCTCAGGGAGATTTTGTCTTCTTTTCCAACCAGCTTCATACACATGAGTGGAAATAAACATCAGAGCAGCTCTTAGCATATCTAAATCGGAATTTTCCAAATTTCCAAAAAGCGTTCACTAAATATGATTAAGGGTCCCTCTACTTGACCTTGTCATCAAGTAACATGACTATTAAAAATTATGAGTTGGCCAAAAAAAAAAACAAGACCCTGTCTTCTAGTTTTCTACAGGGAAACGGTTTCTACATTGGGCCCCAAGGAGATAGTCCGAAGGGTTTGGAAAATATCCTGTCCTTTGAAACCTGCTCTCAGAAAGATAGGTCAGGACTTGGTTTTCCTATGCACAAAGCATCTTTAAATTTCTTCTTGCCAACCAAATAGTTTAATTTGTCACTAAAGCCCTTCACACTTACAGCAGAATTCACAGCAAAAAACCATTCTGAGCAAATAATTTCCCATTTCTGTACAGTTCCCTTTCAGATGTGGGAAGATGGTCTGTTCCTTATTTCTCACAGCCAGACACAGACACTGAAGGAAACAATGAAAATCCACCCTCACCTCAATTATCCACAGACCAAGTTTCTTAGAACACATAAGCTTATACGGATATATAATAATTAGAGTAACACCGCCTTAAATAATATTATTTCCCTTCCTATTCACCCCCATATATTCTTGCTATTTGATGCACTACTCCTTAGATGACCTAAAGGCATATGGGAGAAAAATGTATAGTTCTGAAGCGTTGAAAGTGTTTGTTGCTATCATTAATAGAGAAAAGCTTTTTTGTTTGTGTTCTACTCTGCTCATTGGCAGGTAACGTGATGTCAGGCATAAAGGAATAATAATACAAATAATAGCATAGCAATGATAATAATGAATACTAACATACATTCAATGATTTCTCTGTGCCAGTCATTTATTCTTTAGTACTTGGGAGGT
Source organism: Lipotes vexillifer (assembly GCF_000442215.2). Classification (NCBI taxonomy): domain Eukaryota; kingdom Metazoa; phylum Chordata; class Mammalia; order Artiodactyla; family Lipotidae; genus Lipotes; species Lipotes vexillifer. The sequence goes on from NW_006771793.1 coordinate 596,776, forward strand.
AGATGCTCAAAATCTCACCATTTACAGATGAGGAAACCGAGGCACAGAGAACTTAAGCAACTTTCCCAAAGCAAATTCAGTACCTGAAAGGGCTGCGATTTAAATCCAGGAAGTCTATGTTATTCAAGTTCGCAATCTTAACCAACCTCACAGCTACCTTGTAACTGATAGTATTTTTCAAGGCCACCAGGTCAGCTCTGGAGGCAGAGGGAGGCTTCAGCTCTGCAGTGGCCTGGTCAGGGCATCATCCGTTGGACCAGCTTCTAACTGAAGCCTCTTTTAGCTGCTTCCAGAAGCTCGCCAGTGTCTCCACTTATTAAGACTCAGGAGTTTTTCCTTCTACCTCTAACAAACACACCTGGGCCCTTTTACACTTTACGAGGGGTTTCAGCTTATTTAATTAGATAGAGGAACCATATAGTTTGAGCACTCTTTGCAATGCTGTTGTTTTTTTTTTTTTTAAAGAAAGATAAAAAGTTCAAGACCATTATTATTTCAAATTGTGAACACTACCTGCTTGGTTTGGCTCCATAAATGGACTGAAAATAATGAAATTCAGCAAGGTGTCGAGGGAAGTAGGTGTACCCAGCAGGGCTCAGGTCTGAGGAATGCAGAATTACATGGAAGGAGTCATGATCAGGGGCATCCTGCCTGTGGGGCAGTTGTGCTGGGAGAGTGTCTCTGTTCCCCAGCAGTGTGATCACAGACTCAGGAGGCTGGGGCCTTCCCCGCGCGGAGACCTGGGAAGTAGGACACAGCTGCTCCCTTTCTCCCGTGGCAGGTGGTTCACGCCCCGGCTGGGGACCGTGGCGGTTCA